>NW_010566025.1:0-4454 GCF_000687285.1 Phaethon lepturus
GCCGGGAGCACCGTGTGTCCCCACTGCGGCCACCCTGGCCCCAGACCCAGTCAGTCTGCAAAGGACAGGTCCCCCATCCTCCGCAGGGTGCTTATCCGCGCGCCCCTCCCCGTGGAGCTCGAACCCGAATCCCGGTGCGCAACCACGTGAGATTTCAGAGCACTGATCCGACTCTTACCCACGTTGTCTTCCAGCTTGGGAGCCGACTGGCTTCTGTTACTAAACATAAATCTGACTTTTCCTATTTTTTATTTTCTGAAAATATTCCAAATATTTTCCAAAGCAAAGCCCCGGAGGATGCTATTTTCATCTCCCTGGTGAGCCGAGGAGCTAGCTCGTTTTCCACCCATCAAAACAGCCCTGACTTTACATGGATTCCTCGCTGCTTTTCCGGTTGCTTCCCATCAGGATGCCCAAGCGGCCAGGGAAAGGAGGCTCCCTGCTGCTGCCCCGAGCCTGGGCTAACGCTTCCCAGACCTTACCGAGCTGCTGGTGCGCTGCCATTTTCCCTCTTCCCTGCAAAGATGTTGATTTTCTAACACGCCCCGTTTCCTTAGCAGGGACGGTCGCAGAGCTGACGGTCTCATCTTTTGGGGGGACACCGAACCGAGGGGAGAAGGGGCCAAGGGGACTGCTGCTGGCGCTGCAGAATGCCACCCGCATCTGCGGTATTCCTCAGGTTAAGCCATTTTAAAGAATTCGACAGCACGGGGGATGCTGGCAACAGTGCTGAGACTCGGCTCACCATCACCCAGGGTTGCCAGCAAAGGCTGAGATTTCGGGTGCTCCGGTTTAATTCAGAGCAAAGACGGCGCGCTGAGCCCGGCCGCTGCACTGAACGTGAGCGGACAAATCCCCACGAGCAGCCCACCAGCTGCTGCTCATCCTTCAGCAACTTTTAACAATTTAAGGGCCAAAATCAAACCCTTCAAACTGGAGGATTTTAAGGGGATTTCGAACAAGAAGTCCCTCCGCCCCGAGAGCTCTCAAGCAGAGTCATGGGCTACACCGAGCCGCTGTCTTTTGTATTTCTGTGGCATTCGGGGCTCAACTTATTTGCCCACACTAAAAGCGATTTTGTTTGAGAGGTGCCTTATCGCAGCTGAGCCCCGTCGGGTGGATGCCCGGAGGGGAATCTGACATCTGGCTGAGACCCAAGGACTTTAAAAGAAGATTTTCATCGAAAACTCTACATAATCCTGTGATAACATAACCTGAACTTGTTCTCTGAGTCACCCTTTTGCTACCAACCGAACCCAAACTTCAGTAATGACCTGTAAGCCCCTGAGACCAGCTCAGTGCTGGGAAAACAAGGGGATGTTTGTACATACCCAGAGCTGCAATTCCATCCCGCCTGGCGGGGGCAAGAATCACAGCATCACAGAATCACTAGGTTGGAAAGGACCTTCAAGATCATCAAGTCCAACCATCAATCCAGCGCCACCATGTCCCCTAGACCATGTCTGGAAGCGCCACATCCACACGTTTCTTGAACACTTCCAGAGATGGCGACTCCACCACCTCCCTGGGCAGCCTGTGCCAATGCCTGACCACTCTCTTGGTGAAAAAATTTTTCCTAATATCCCTGGAGGCCATTTCCCCTCACCCTATCGCTGGTTACTTGGGAGAAGAGACCAACACCCTCGTCGCCACAACCCCCTTTCAGGGGGTTGTAGAGAGCCATGAGGGCTCCCCTCAGCCTCCTCTTCTCCAGACTGAACACCCCCAGTTCCCTCAGATGCTCCTCATAAGACTTGTGCTCCAGACCCCTCACCAGCTCCGTTGCCCTTCTCTGGACACGCTCCAGCACCTCAACGTCCTTCTGGTAGTGAGGGGCCCAAACTGAACACAGGATTCGAGGTGCAGCCCCACCAGTGCCGAGTACAGGGGCACGATCCCTGCCCGGCTCCTGCTGGCAAGGGACTGGCTTTTCTTGGGAAAATACAAACTGGTTCCTTCTTCCTTTGACATCCCTTTTCTAAATTAGAAGTTGGACAAGTTCAGCCTCTGGGGGGGACGGTGCTGGGCAGGACTCCGTGTCCAGGTCCCAGACGGAGACTTGATACACTGGCATCCTCCAGCCCTTTCCACCCACCTTCAGCCCACCACGGTCTTCCTCTGAACCGGACCCGAGCTTTCCCACATCGCAGCCTCTGCCCCAAAATTCGTGGTCCATGGGTAGCCTTTGGCAGGGCGAGGGACCCAGATCTCTCTTAGATACACCAACTCTTCCTCTCCTTCTCCTGCCATGGCCACCTCGCTCAACATCTCCGGCGCCGGCGCCCCGCCAGACCCTGCCTGTGCCGGGCACCTGCCCGCTCGGACGCTGGCTTAGCCCCGCCGGGGGATTAGGATTACACACGCTGTCAGGCAAAAACATGCCCGGGGAAGAAAGCACTTAGTGTCGCATTATTTTTTTCCTAAGTAGGTAAATATCTCTGCTGAACGAAATATGAACATCCATCTTCAGGGTCAGGATGGGATTTGGTGCTGTAAATCTCTCTGCGGGCCAGCTCGCGCCGTGAGGTTTAGCCTGGGGTGACCCAGGCTGGAGCACGAGATCCGCGTCTCAGGTGCGGATGAGGCCGGTTGGCACATCCATCCCATCCGTCCCGTCCACCCCAAAAAGCAAAGGGACTGAAGGGAAGGGAAAAATCTGCTGTGAAACCCAGCTGCTGAACATCCACACCGCACCGGGTCAGCAGCTGCAGGGGGAAATTCATGGAAATGTTTCCTAGCAGATGGGTAGGAAGGTCAATAAGCCGCTTCAAGTGCCATTTTATTCACGGGGTATTTAAATGTGCTGACTTTTCAGCGCCCCAAAGGGAAAACCAACCAAGCAGGCGACGTAGAATAAATAAGAGAATAAAGCAACCAATGCGCCGGTGAAGGTGGAGACCGGGGAACAGCAAGGACGTGGCTCTGGACCACGCAGTGGCCGCAGGCCCATCCCAGAGGCTACAGCCGTCGTCCATCCCGGGCTTACCAGGCACAAAAAGCAACCGAGCACACACAAAGTGACCCGTGCAGAAGGCTGGGGCGCTTAACCCTCGCACTAGCCTCTTCCCAAGCGGAAGCGTTTAAGTCTCGGGCAGGGGAAGCCGGGAGAGGCACCCAAAGGCTCGCGGGGCGCGGAGGCTGGGTGGGGGGCACGCAGGGGAGGGCACAGCGCTTCTTCAGGTCTCACGCGGGGGGATTAGTGCCGGGCACGCCGATTTTGCTGCCGGGGCTGGAGGAGAGGGGTACGACCCGAGCAACGACGGCTCTCAGCGGCAGAGGCTGGGGGGTGATGGAGCCAGAGGTGCCACTACCCACCGCTCATGTTCTCGGGGTGGTTTGGGTCGGGGAGAAGCAATCTCGTCCTTCGCTTCATTCCTGTGGCTGCGCATTGGCGTCTCAGCTCTGACACTAGTTAGTTGTTCTATTCGCTTGCCGATCTTACGGTATTTCTTCTTCAATTCTTCTTCTGCCTTTTTAAGTTTGACTGCGAAACCACAGACGCTAAAACATCCAGAAAAGAAGATGAGTAAGACAAGGTCATCTTACGGACCACTGGACTTAGGAGCAAAGGCTTAAGGGAGAAAAACCACCAACCCCAGTCTCGTGAGGATCACAATTCCCACGGCCGAGAGGCCGCGCCCCTGGGGTCCCTGCGGCTGGGGGACCCCGGCACATCAGCCCCACCAGTTCTGTAGGCCCAGCTACGGGCAGCACCGTACACTGCTCTTCCCTAGTCCCAGCAAAGAGAAGTAGCCACCCAAATCCTGGCAGAGGACGGGGAGATGCGTCTTCATGTCGTAAAAACGCTCTTCACATAATTGCTTTTCCTCATCTACTGACATTTAATGATAGGAAGCCAGAACAAAAATTCATTTCAGGGTGAGCCAATGTGACACTGGGTTTTCAGTTTTTCCACTGACGTGAAAAAAAAAATAATCCCCGTAGGTGGAGTGAAACAATTCGTTCCACACTCGGGACCTTTTTGTTTGTTTTTAATATTTAATTGGGGTGAGGTAATTTCGTGACCGAAGGTCAGTTCAAGGTCAACACTGGCAGCATTTCGCTTAGAAAACGATGAAACAAAAGGCGGGCACATTAGCCCTCACGCAGAAGCGGCTTCACGCCGTGTTAAGCCCCCCTAAAAAAGCAGCTTTGATCCCTGGAGCCCCGCCGAGGGCATCTGAGCCCTGCAGTAGCACACGCGGGGAGGCATAACTCCAAACCACGGGACAAGAGAACCTTAACCCTTCTCTTCGGCGTAGCCCTGCGCTGGGACGGCCGCTGCCCCTCGCCCGGTTCGGAACGGGCCACGACGCTATTGGCGCTTTCTTTGCCATATGCTTTTCAAAAAAGTCTTGTTTAAACCCCGGGGTTTCAAAGCGTGGCCGAGGTTTCCTTCCGAACTCGGCTTCCGAAGCCAGCGCCGTCTGAGGGAGGGCCGGGAATCAAGGCCG
>NW_010566025.1:4482-4995 GCF_000687285.1 Phaethon lepturus
CCTCTCCTTCTCCTCTGGCGAGCCTCTCGCCGCGTCCGTCCTCCCAGCGCCTGCCACAGCCTCCTTTCCACCCCAGATCCAGTTCCCCCAAGTACCCGCTCACCGGAAAAGAAGACGACGTTTCAGAGGCAATTAATATCCAGGGAACGTACACCTCCGCTTCCCAGGCTCGGTAATCCGAGTCTCTCCGCCCGCTCCCGTCCCTCCTCTGCCGTGCCCCCCGGGGACGCGGGGGGCCTGCCCCCTCCCCAGCCCAGCACCACGGCTCGGACCCTCCCGGGTCCGTCCTTGCTGGGGAAGGGCTGACTCCCAAATCTGCTGAAGGCCGTGGGCAGCATCCCAGGGAGAGCCGCCTTTCTCCTCCCCGCGGCTCGGTTTTCCCTGGGGAGCCGTGCCCTTGCCTTAAATCTGAAAGGCACTGGCGAGGGCTGAGTGGGATAAGCAGAGGAGCCCAAAAAAGCTCGGGAGATTCTGCTTCCATTTAATCAGCCACGCGGCTCTGCTTTACCTCCA
>NW_010566025.1:5121-5446 GCF_000687285.1 Phaethon lepturus
CGCCCCGGGGGCGGCACGTGCCCTCCGGCGATCCTCCACCCTGAACTCGAAGAATCTCCCCAGGAGCTGGGACAGGCAGAGCCAGCCGCCACCTGCATTCGCCGCCTTCGAGGTTATTTTCCTCAAAACCTTCTCCTACCCAGCTGCCAGGCGCCTAAGCCTGCATTTGGAGACCTGGGCACTGAAACTACAGCGCTGGGAGTTGGGCCAGCGAAGGCTGAGAGATGGTCGAAGCCCTCCCAGCATCTCAGGTGGAGGCGGGGAGGAAAGAAGACATTCTGCTGGAGCTGGGGAAAAGATGCCACCCCACCCAGAAATTACTTCC
>NW_010566026.1:0-797 GCF_000687285.1 Phaethon lepturus
TGTCCATCCCCGCCCTTCTTTCGCTTTTCCACAGGTTTTTCGCTTTCCGTATGTTTAGGGCAGCATTTGGAGTAGCTTTTCTAACCGAGCAGGAAGCGCGCCCGCGGTGCGCTCTGTCCCGAAGGCGGCGGCAGACCGGCAGGCACGCACGGCAGCACAGCCCGTAACACACACCCGGGCAGGACGGGAAAGCACCAGGGCATCCCCCCACCGGCATTATCGGGTGCACAAAGACACTGAGGAGGAGCATCACTCACGGTTTATACCACACAACAACCTCCGACACCCAAGGGGAAAGCATCTTGGAAGTATTTTAGGTGTCTGAAAGACATGAGAATGTTATGCCGTTACAGGCTCAGAGGTTTAAGCTTTAGCCAGGGAAGAAAACGCGGCCTGGATTGTTCTTCCTTTTAGAGGAGGCAGAATCCCAGCCGCGCTGTCACGCGCTGCTTCAGAGACGCGGCTCCTGGTTAGCGCCGCGGGACTGAGAGCCATCTCCTCTAGCGACGGGGCACGGCCGGAACCGCGCGCTGCTCAGAAGCGTTTAAGGAGTGACAAAACTACAGTTCACCCTGCTCCCAGCAGGGACCTGTTTGCTGCAGACCTGGAGCGGTGACAGGCTCAGGGTCAGGAAGATAAACGGGGGTTCTGCCCCGTTTCGGCAGAGCGGGCGGGCGGGGGTCTCACGAAGCACGTGCTCCACGTCTACACCTGGAGGAGCCGAGTGAGAGAAATTCCTTTTCTCTTCCTCGTGGCTCTAGGGAATACAATCCGAAGTGAGCGGTACCTTGGTTGTT
>NW_010566026.1:817-1030 GCF_000687285.1 Phaethon lepturus
TTTCTTAGTGTGGCTCCCACACTGGGGTCAGTATCGCTGCAGATGAAACCGTTCTGTAATACAACAAACCGTTGTCAGACAAAAGCAACTGAAAGAAATAGGAGAGCTGATCGTCAAGAGGCCATTAGAACCCGATGTAGTGCTTTGAAGTGCTGCCTCCAGGCTGGTGCCTCGGGTGAGGGCAGCCCGAGCAAGCAGGTGAGCTCAGCTCCC
>NW_010566027.1:0-2519 GCF_000687285.1 Phaethon lepturus
GCGCGCCGGCGCGGGGCTGGCAGCGCAGTTCTCTGGTGACCAGGAACCCCGTCTGAGGCTGAAGCCTGTATAAATTGAACAGGGGGAGAGGAAACCGGTTTCCTGTGCTGAACTATCACTGCCCATTACGTTTGTGCAAACGACCACCTCTTCACTGCGTTACAGTTTCTCCATTCCTCTTTTGGGCGTTAATTTTTTTTTACTGGGCTTACCCATCCCCACCCTTTTGATTGTTACCATCCATGTGTGTAGTTATCCAGATGAAAAATAGTTAGGAAAGAACTGAAAAAACAATACAATCCATTAATTTACCTCATTTTTCTCCCCCCTCAGGATAGGTCTGTGGAACTCGAATTCCTTCTATGCGTGAAGTACAGTATTCCCAGGATTTAATTTGCTTTCGTGAATTATAGAGAAACTATCTGCCGCTCTAGGTTTATTTTCCGCTCGAAATACCTCACAGCCTCCTTTCTCCTCCTTTCTCAAGCAGCCGCGTTGGGTCAGGCAGCAGGTATCACCCGGCACTGCTGCTGCCGCTCCCCCAGGCTGCCGGGGCTTCGCAGCCGGATGCGGCCGAGCTGGGAGCAACGCTCCAAGGCTGGAAGCGAACTGCTTGTCTTTTCTAGGACTGTTCTCACATGCCCATGCAACTGCTGCTACGCGTGTGACTACATGTGTAACTTCTAGAAGCGAAGCATTATGAGGGAGCAAAACCAGCAAAAACTAATTTGAGTTTTACGCTGCAGCCAAACCAGCAAAATCTGAGTCTTATATTGTAGCTAATATTGTGCGAACTTGGATGCGCTCCTCTTTTAATAAATAGCAATATTGGAATGTTTAATTCATTATTGTTTATACTAGCACTTTACATTCCTTGAACTCATGGGGTTTAATTCTTATTGCGTCCTACGAGTCTGCTCAGTCTTAAGCTCATGTAAATGACCAGCAAGTCCTTGGTTTGATGCAGAGAAAGGAAAAGCTTGTACTCGACTGTCACCTCCTTCAGGCAAGGTGCAGCATGCAGCAGTGGTAATGGTTATTCATTTAATAGTTGTTTAAGATGTTCTGTCCTGCTTCTCCACAAGAGTTTCCATCTTTTCTATGCTAAAAATCTTTTTCTAGTGGCTCAGAGGATAAAGGAGTTTAGCATGGTAGCACCTTGCTCTTCCTGGTGTATGTGATAATTGCCAGAATCTCTTACAGGGCAGAGCACAACAATACGCTCAGAATGAAAAGTCTTGTGTTCAAACCTCTGCCTTCCTGCAGCCTTCCAGCGCAAAGTTAGACCACATAGTTCAATTCAGATGACACCAAGGCAGCCAGCTCCCGCTGGATTTGAGAAGCAATATTTACATGTCTGGGCTAAAGTTTAATTCACCCAACTCTACATTTTCTAAAAACAGAGATTGCAGCTTCCCTGACTCAAAAAGGTTTTGCAGAGATTAAAGAAAAAAAACCCACAATCTGCAAAGCGACCAGATGCAGCGAGCCCCATAAACGCAAAAAGCACCAATTACCTCACACCTTGAGCGCGCAGAGAGGGGGCTGCCCACCCCGGCGCGGCACAAGCGGAGCAGCGCTGCGGGTGAGGACGGGGGGGGAGCCAACAGGGACAAGGTAGCAGCATCCTCACCAGAGCGACAACACACAAAGCGAGAAGCAGGTCCAAGAACAACCTAGAAAGGCGAGAGCAGGCAGGGCTGAGCAAAGAGCTACCCACAACAGGCAGAAAACCCCACACAAAGACCAGAGTCTGCCCTAAATGTGGCTCTGGGGCCAGTGGGTGGGTGCATGGGTAGGGGTCCCAGGTGATCCTGGTCAGGGCAATGAAGACCTCAGCAGCTGAGGATAAGAGCATTCACCTGTGTTGCTTTTATGGAAGCTTTGACCCTTAATTTGAGACAAAAAAGAAAAAAATTGAAAGCAAGCCTTTTTTTTATGATGAAGCAGAGTATTTCAATATCCTCAAACATTTACTGTCTTTATCATTTTTAACATAATTTCTTGGTTCTAAACATTTTCAAAAAAAATTGAAAGCAAGCCTTTTTTTTTATGATGAAGCAGAGTATTTTAATATCCTCAAACATTTACTGTCTTTATCATCTTTAACATAATTTCTTGGTTCTAAACATTTTCATACTTGATAGCTCTCTTAAAAAATTATCCTGACACCGCTCATTTTACAAAAGGAGCTAGAAAAAGAAAACAGTCGCTCTAGTAATCCAGACTAGGTTCCATTTTTTAGTCACATCAGTCTGCCTCTGCTGAGATGCCATAAACACTGAGCACATTTCTTAGGACGCCCAGGACAGTTTTGTTACTTGGCAAGTCTCCATAAGTCATTCTCTACAACGCACTTCACTAATGTCACCATTTTTTTTTTTTTATCATTAGGGTTGAACAGGAGCAGGAGGCACTTTCTGAGAGCAACTGAGGTGATCAGCAGTTTCAAAATGTCGCCGGAAAAATTAGGGTGGATTTGATAGAAATAAATCACAAGATCGCAAGACACTTCACCA
>NW_010566028.1:0-1065 GCF_000687285.1 Phaethon lepturus
CAGCGGCGTTAACAACGTGCAATACCCACCCAGTCAGAGAAAAGTTGTTTTTTATAACGACAAACATCTGCGTCTCTCACAAAGAGATTGTGTCGGGGTGGGCTTTCCAGGTGTCTTGAGTTTCTTCGGGGTGACCCCCCATCGGAGAAGACCCTTGCCATGGTCTGGCATTCGTCTGGAAATACAGTGATTGCCCTTTTGCCTGTCGGGATTCTGTGGTGCCGTCGCTCTCCATACTGGACGAAAATAAGAAAGAAAAGCAATTTACAAGAGCAAAGCAGAGGGATGAAATCTTATTAAGGAATTTGAAGCCCGTTAAAAAAAGGTAAGGAAAAGACAAACTTAAAATGCAACTGACACCACCCACTTTCTTTCTGGTTTTGATTTTCTGGCCTTTCACGGAGATTACAAGCAGCACGTTAGTAATAGGTGCCATAACAGACAGCGTGTGGCAGGAGTGGCGGAAGGACTGCGGGTGATGACTGGATAAATCTACACGGTTCTGTTCCATAATTGTTTTTCTGTTAATTTCCGAGGTGCATTTGCCCTTTGTAGGCAGGCCTTGCCTCTCCTTACGGCGTCCTGCGTAAGGTGCCCGCCCCGGCTCTCCCTCCGCGGGGTTCCTCAGCGATCGCTCAGGACCATCGACCCGGCCGCCCCACCTGCGGCACCCAGAGGGCCGTGCCCGTCAGAAGTGACGTAGGGACGATGGGAGAGGTTGGTTCAGGTCGTTCCTTCCTCAGTCAGCGCTTCAACGCGCGTGTTGTTCACCTTGGGGGTTAAACCGGACTCACTGCTGTTTGTGACGGCCGTTTCGGTGACTTTGGCCCGCGCCCCGCGCGGGGCAGCGCGTGCCGCAGCGGGCAGCAGTAGAGCCGCTGCCGTCCCCTCTGAGCTGGCCACCAGGGTGCCGTCAGGCAGGAATCGGGCAAGAGAACCGATCTCCTTAGCCAGTTCTCCCTCCCGCTGTCACTCGCCATCCGCTGACGGACCTCCCGGGCGACGGGGGGGCCGCTGCTCGTTAGGGCTGGCGGGGGGGCTGGGGCGGCAATTGGCGCTGCGTTT
>NW_010566028.1:1096-6116 GCF_000687285.1 Phaethon lepturus
AAGGGGACGTGGCAGCTACGGGTGATACAATTCATGAGAAGAGAAGGCTGTAAAGCAATTATGGAGGAACACACTTCTTACTCGTGTTGTATTTGTAATTTAATATATTCGTATTCTATTATTAAAACATGAGGTTCTGTGTGCTAATCCGCGTAAACGTCACGTGTTCAGGCTGCAGCTCAGAGACAAGCAACTACCCACCGACACATGCAATAAAATGAAATACTTTTTATACAACTTTAGGCACCTATATAATAGATAAGCTGCCGATACACTGCGGTAGGGAGCACAGCAGGAGAGATGTGAAAATGTGATTTAACAATCTATTTACATTCAGATACTAAGTTTAAAATTATATTATTTTCTCCAAGCTTCATTCTATTTGCTGGGTTTTGGGCAAGCGTGTAGAATCATTTAGGACTCTTGCTTTCATCTCTTTCCCATATATATTCCCCAATTTAAAGGCAACAGAGCATATGGATAGCTCAGTCTTTTGGGTACAGAGCCGGAGGAGGAGCCACATGCATCCATTTCCCTTTTAGATGGACTAGAAGCGGGATTTAATAGTCAGCCTCCGCTTTGCCTGGCATGAATGATACAGGTTTCTAAGCAAGAATTGAGAAAATGAAGAAGAGGAGGTAAGCACAGTCTGCCACAGCGACTGCAACGGAAATCGGAGCCGAAGTTCCAGACTCGTGGCCGTCACGATGTCAGTTCTTGCTCAGAGCTGGAAATACTAAGATCATGTTTCACACATTTGATAGCTTGAGGTGCCTGTGGGCTGTAATAAAATTCATGTTTGGCACTGTAAATCTTTTCTCTTTAAGCATGGAAGAGGTTACAAATATGCATAAAATTGAAGTGAAAGTGATTAAACCTCACTCTGAGCAAGTATTGACAGATCTGCCTTGCTTTGGGATGCTGTGGGAGCTTCTCTCCTTGTGGCCCGTGCTCAAGATAATGAAAACCAGTCAAGTGATGACACTTATACATCCAAAGAGGATTTTGGCTTCTGTGTATTTGTTTTTAATATGTTCCTGGCACAGAGATGCAGTTATTTCAAATCCTGTTACTCACTTCTGTTAGGGGACGGGTGTAGACTATCGCTGTCCCCCACTGCCTGTCAGGCAGGTCGCATAGTAGCTGAAAAGGAAAGTGCTTTAATTAATCATCGTGCTTTAAGGAAATGTCACTGATTTTCCACACGCAGGTATGCAGGTTGTCTCCATTTCCGCAGCGCAGGAGGCGCGTGAGCGCGTCCTTCGGGCTGGGCTCTGCTGCTGCAGGCTGTGTGCCGGAGTCTTGAAATGGGTGCTTGCGAGGGAGGAGGGTGGGATCCGTTCCTGGAGAAAGGGAGAAAGTACAGTATATAACTAAGAGGACAACTCATGGCTCATGTGGAAGTTTGTCAGTATCTTATACACACTCGCATCCTTAAAATTAGCGCCATGCTATGAAGTGTCTGGGGTTTGTGATGACCAAGGCGCCTTCTTTGTGCTTCCATCAGGCCAGCTGCCGGGGATCGAACGCCCGCCCCATCCCAGCTCCTCTTGGAAGGCATTGCTCTTGCCTTCTTGGGTTTTCCAAGTTCTTGATTACTTTCAATTTGAGAGTAAGTAAGTGTAACACTCGTAAAACCCGGAGACGAACAGCAATGTCAGCAGGACGAGGGAGACGTGATAGTTGCGCCTTCCTGCTGTCCAGTACCGTGTGTCAGCAGTGACGCGGTACGGCGCTTTGTCGCCCTGTGCCTCCCTGCAGCAGAGCTTTCCAGCCTCTTGCACGTGTGGCAGCCTTGGCCGGGTTCCGCCATAAGGTGGACAGAACAGTTTCCTTTTCAAGCAGAGTTAAGGCAAAACTATAATGGGGGCTGGCGAAGCCTGTGCTGCGCTCTGCCCGAGCCGGGCATGTGCTGTGGTTACCTGGACTGAACCTGGAGGCTGCTTCCAGTACAGCTGCTGCCGTGTCTGTGAGAGGGGCGCATGCCTCGGGTACCCCGCATGCGAATTTCTTCTCCTGTTAACATTGTCGCTCTTCAGCGCTGCTGAGCAGAAAAGGGCGCTTGCCGCTAATAGCCGTGTGTAGCCTCTTTTTAAACAGAAAGGTCCCCTTTTTTCAAACAAGTTATATGATGCAAATGCCTCAAGAGCACATTTATTTGCAAATATGCAGGCAGCCAATATCTAAGATGTTTTCCTTTCTACGTGGTATTTTGTACTTAAAAACAGCTAGCAGCCCACATTTATCCACGGTTCCTTTGCTTGTTCCTGGGGGCTGACCTCAGGAAAGGGGCTGCAGTCAGTCTGTGGATCTCTGCACAGAAGGTATAGTCCAGCATTTCAGATTCTGCCTACCACAGCTATTGGCTCGCCTCCAATACGTCTAAGTCCATGGCCAGCTGAGGTTGACATAATTATATGTATATTAATTAACACGTATATGTTGTTTGCAAGAGGACAATCTGTTTTCACTGTTGGAAAGCTGTCATCCATTAACTCTAACAGCAACAGAGCATATGAGATCTCTATCTGTTTTCCGTTTAAAGAACATGGAATGCTCATGTATCGTGGATTAAAGTGTGGTGAATTCTGGTAATGCTGATGTTTCATTAGCATTCCCCATTTTCATGTAAATTAATTTCTTTGAGGAAAATCAAATCCATCCCTGGTGCTAATTGCTAATGATAATGATGAGCTGAGACGCAGTAGAGATTCACTGTTGAGGTAGACTGTCTCTCTCCTGAAGTCTTCAAAACCAGACTGGAGCGCTTCTGGGAGTTGACTGGAGCACTTCTGGGAGTCACACGGCAGCTGAGCTCCAGGTTCCTGGAGTTAGTGCAGGAACAGAGCTGGGAAATGCACCAGCTACATAACAAGAGACATGACCTCCTGTGGCCTAAAAGCCTTTAAAACCAAGGAATATTGTCTTTCCTCTCCTAAAATAGCCATGAAGCTTTTATTGATCATTTTATCTAAATTATGGATGATGCTTTTGTCAACTACATTATTCTTGTGAAGCAGAGCAGTGCCAAAGATAACTTTACTGTCTAAGGCTGAGATGTGTGGAGCCCATCTTTTCACAGAGAGGTTTCAGAAGTGCACTCTATCAACCGTATTTCTTGGCTGAGTTCATTTGGCACTGGTGGTTCATTGTCACATTGAAAATGAGAAATGAGCTATTGTGGTTGAATTTGAGAAAACTCATCAAGCAAAATTACCAGGTTTGCTGCAAGCTCAAGTCAAACCCCTGTGAGGATTAGAGGGGTTGACGTGATATGAACCAGCAGTGGAGAGTATCGGAATCTCCTTCTCTCCATAGGAGCTCTGCTGCTATTTGAAATTGGAGCATGTAATGGATAAAGTTGAAGTATATCACAAAATAATACATGTAATTACTTTGCAACCTGTTTCATGATGATGTTTTTTTTTTCCAGCTGCATTTTACCTCTTCAGCACTTAATAGCATACTGCAGTTTATTGAACACTTGCAGTCTAGCCTTGAAGGATAATGAGTTTTATCCTGCCATGTGTTGAACACCTTCGTGTCCATGAGAAGTTAATGGGAACTGAAAATGATCAGCATTTTGTAGGATCGCTGCTCGATTGAACAGACAGCTCTGACTCTTGTATGGGACATGGTGAAACAGCTGAATTAGGGTTTCAGAATAATACTGCAAAGCGCTGGAGTTACACAGGAGGTTCTTAAATGGCAGTCTTGAAAACACCTAGGAGTAAAATTGTTTCTTTCTCAGTAAAAAAAGATAGCGAACACTGTGAAAAATACTTACATTTGATTGAATCCTCATTTATTATACTCTCAAAATATTCTGGATTGTTGGTGGAGAGCCTGTCCTTATTTAAGCAAGTATTTCTGAAAAGCAGGCCACCTGAAAAATTAATAGTGGAGTCTGATTAATAATGCTTTCTGGCGGTTGGACACGCCAAGGGAAAATGCGCGCGGGCTGTGGGTAGCGAAGGGAGGTCTCCGAGGCGGGGGGTGACCCCTTCGCCCGCCCCGGGCAGGGCAGTGGCGGAGGCAAAAAGAGCAGGAGGTTTTCAGCAATCCCAGAAAATCAACCTTATCCCTTTCTCTTGCTGATCTTCCAGATGTATATCTTGTTGGGGGATGCATTGAGGCCCAGGTTTGTTTATATATCTAGTTTTTCTGTGCATGGTTGATTATGATTCACGTTAACGTATTTTGTTGAACCCAGGTTACTCAAAAAACCACAAATGCTGAATAAGGATAGTTGATAATAACAGCAATGCTTGGTAATTTTAACCTTTTGAGAATACCCATTAGCTTAAACTGGTCTCATGATAACTCAGTTAGAATATTGGATTTTAATCTTTACTGCAAGAGCATACGTACTTCATACACTCGCTTTTTCTCTTTTTTTTAAAGGAATAAGAAGGAAAGGCCTTTTCTGTATTCACTGGGACATAGTTCAATATAAAATCTCATAAACCCAGTACAAGTAGTTACATCCTAGTTACAGAATTTGCATATAAATAGTGATACTTTTGTTAACGTGCCTGATGGAGAACATGTTATCAGATGATATGTCCCTAATCTGTCAGTGTTGCCAAAGTACTGCAGAATATTTTGCTTTGTATTCAGCTGCAAATATTTGCAATTTTTACTGACAGAAGCGTGTAGCATCGCTCACAAAGCAGTTACTGAATGGTTTTATTTATTTCTACTTGCAAACACATTTAATTTGAAGGCCGTAATTCTGATCCCCACATTGAAGAATTCTCAGAGGTCATAAAACTTGGGTAAGAATCACTATCCATGAGAAAATACAAGTTTAGCCCAGGAGATTTAAGAAGTTGGAGAGAACGTCACTGGTGTGTTGTTTTTTTAAAAAAAGAAATCTTAATGGGATCTAGTCGCGGTGCCTCAGCAGGGGGGACACGCAGCCTGCCGGGGCGTAACAAAACCAGGCAGCGGTCATTTTGTTCATAGTGATAGCGCTGGAGAACACCGCCTCGGCCGGCCCCCGGAGCCGGGTCCGCAG
>NW_010566029.1:0-2359 GCF_000687285.1 Phaethon lepturus
GACCAAACCAACATCCCATGCCCAAGTATTTCAAAAACACTAGCGTCCTTTCAAGTGTAAAAATTAAGCACGGCATATTGGATTTAACTTTACAGTAAATAATATTTTACATGCTGAATATGCACACAGCAGGACTCCAAAGACTGCTTCAGATGCTAATTCTGTAGGTTGATCAATTAGATGTCAATAACTGATGTTCTTTTTACAAGTTGTTTGGAAGGACCATGCTACTGTGGAAGAGACAGAGACCATAGTCCTACGCATCTGTGTTTTTTAGCAGTCTTCATCAGGATTTTCATCCTTTGGCTGACAAAATGTCAGTGTAATTAGTGTCATTTTTAAAATCACTGCCACTTTTCAGTTTCTACTACAAACTTTTGGGGAGTATTTCTTTTGTTAGTGCCATTTTCAGTTTCTCTCAGATGTAACTGCATTTTACTGCTGTGGGAAGTACCTGATTTTAGGAACTTTCAAGTGGAAAGGGTCTGGAGAGAAGTAACTTGTTTCAAGGAGCTCATCTGAAACTCTGGCAGTCCATAGCATGGGATATTTACTAATTTCATCTCAACTGTCTTAACAGCAGACTGGAGGCAAGCACTATAACAGATTATTTTGCAAGCACTTTTTAATTGCAAGGAATGAAGTAAATAATACCTCGTGCTTTTATCAGAGCATGCACATTAGTTTACCTCTGCCACCACTGAAAATTAACGTAAAAATCATTTACTTCAGTGCAATGAAACCAATTACGAGGGTAATTGCTCTACCTATGTCCACACTTATTCCCAGGGGTGAATGTTTACCCAGCACCCTGCTCCCTGCGTGCTTCTGCTCTCCTGCTCGCCAACCAGACAATGTGTGGGCTGGCCAGGCTTCGGGGCGCTCCCTGCCCGCGTACGCCCGGGGACGGGGTCTTGTGGGTGCTCCAGCTCTTCTGCAACATCTAGCTGTGCCCGGTCCTGCTTTCGTAGGCTTGCAGCTTTTGCACAAATTGGGTCAGCTGTCAGGGAATTGCCTGTATCTCCCTTCGTTGACAGAGATGTCTGGCCCCAGGTTAGAGGCAAAAATTTGCCATTACTCAGAGACTGGGGAGAAAGTAATCTTGGCACAGGTGTGTCAGTAGAATGAAGGCCACTTCCTTATTCAGTACTTAATGCAGAAAATACAGGAGTGGTTTGTCAAAATCTTTGATTATAACCACATCCTACTGTTAATAGCAGGAAGTGTTCCTTGTCTTGCTCCTGGCATGGTAATTTCACAATAAAAGAACCTCTCGGTATATTCATCTGGAATAGTCTACTGTGAATGTCACAAAATACACGGTATAATAGTCATTCATCTCATCGCCACTGAATGGGAGGATTTTAGTAGCAATGTTCTGCCCATTGCCTTCAGCACTGGAGGCATTTTTTTTTTTTTACAACAGTTGCTGTATATGGAATACAAGCAGGAGGCTTAATTTACATTACGTTTTCCAGCTTCATAATATATTGTTCCAATATAAGGTTGTTTATTTCACAGGTCTCCTCTCATATAAAAGATAAAGTATCAGACTGGCGTGTCTAATGGTTTTGATCATTTTAGGAACGCAGTGTGTAATAGCCAAACTTCTACCGTTTCTCCTCTCTTGACTCCGATGTACAAGTTGTTATGTCGGCCCTTTGTGAAGACTAAACTTTCTGGTGTGCTATTACTAACACATATGGTTTTCCAAAACATAGTTAATGGTAACACCTCCAGATGTTTGTGTGTCTGAGACAGAGTATATTTGTGATCGGGCTGCAGAGCAAGTCTTACCGATGAAATCACACAAATAACTGTTGCTTTTCTAGATGACTGACACAGGTAAGGTTTGACTTTGTACGCTGTTTTGAAAGACACAGGGCAAAGTAAAGTAGAATAGGATTCTCGGTATAAAACTTTGACATAAACCCACCCCCCCATCTCAAGGGGAAAAATAAAAAAAGTTTGATTTATTTGAGAAAGAATTGAAAAAAGAAAGAAACTATTTTCAAAAGAAAGAAGGGGTAGAAAGCTTTTTTCTTTAAAAATCAAAAACTTCATTAAGACAATGGCAAGATGACAAAATTTTCAGATGACTGTAGCTTTTTTAATATATTTTTTTCCTTGCAATTCTCCCAGTGTTGACTTTAGAAAACATCCCACTCTCTTCTTTTGGTCAAATTAGTTTGTCATCTTTGAAAAACAAAGGAAATAAAGGAGGGAATTCTATAATACTTTAGATGGCAGGATGATCTGATTATTATCAGATATAAGCATTTTTGTATAAATGAATTTTTGTTGGAAAATTCACTTTGAACAGAAAGGCCATTTTCACAGAATCACAGAATCACAGAAT
>NW_010566030.1:0-1560 GCF_000687285.1 Phaethon lepturus
GCTCAGGTGCGGCCTCGGCAGCGGAGCATCCCGCGGAGGAAGTATGGGATCCAGATGCCAGGAGTAGGGTTTGGTTTGCTTTAAATATAAGGCATACGAAAAAAGTCCAAGCAGAGACTATTTATTGATTTTAATGAAAATAATATGTTGCCTTGAATGAGGATGTTAATTAAAAGGCACCCGCTGCTGTTTATCGCTGGCTGAGTCTCTGGCAGCAGTAAAGAGAGAAACGAGTCGGGCAGATCATGCCAAAACCTCCCCGCGGGGAAGGTGGATGGTGCCGGGAGCGGGATGCGGGGCCGGAGCATTCCCGCTCCTCTCTGCTCGGAGGAAGCAGCTCCGAAAATAAACTCTTGTGGAAGCCGGGTCTGGCGCGCGATGCTGCTGGAAGAGGGGCTGAAGCTCACGGCGCAGCCCACCCCGGCCCTGCTCCGGCCAGCCCAGTCACGGGCGAACCCAGCCCCAGCTCCCCCGTTTACTTAATAATTTCACACAATAGCATCCTTTATATAGATAGTTTTTTTGTTTTTCTTCTCCTTGTTATGCATGAGACCACTACACAGACAAAGAGGCACCATGCGCATAAAAACTTGCTACATCTTGCCTAGAGGCAGCAAATTTAAAAGCAAAATTGAATTCTTAAGGCCCCGTGGAAAGTCACTGAACCTGCCGTGCAAGGTCTGCTGGCACAGAGGCAGGGACGCTGAATAAAAACCCCTGGGTGAATGCTATATTTTTCTGATATAGATCCAGCACGCAAGAGAAGCGGGGTAGAGCTTCTGAGGTGGGTTTTTCTTTTTTTTTTGTCTGGAAAAGAAAGACGGTTTCGGCTCGTGACGCATCCCGCTCGCTCGCCGGTGGTGCCCCCGCTGTGCTGGCTCGCCGGGGCTCCCGCTCGTTCCCCGTTTCTGGCGTCTGCTCCCTCCGCAAAACCCGCTGCGGGGTTTGGAGGGTTTGTAGGATGATTTTTCTCCCCAGTCCTCAGCAACCCTTGAAGCATCGCCCTCGCCTTTCTCCACCAAAGTCGCTTTCTAGTGGACGGCGGTGGGTCAAACACGGCTCCCGGCACGCGACGCAGAGTCCCTCCGAGAGCCTTGATTTCCTCTCGACCCTCCTTTTCCCCCACCTTGCACAAACCCCCGATCCACCCCAAAAAATCCTCACTTCCACTGCGGGAAGGGGATGTCTGAGCGCAGACCTGGGCTCGCCGGCCGCCCGCAGGAGGGCTCACGGCCCCACGCACGCCCCGGCTCTCTCCAGGAACGTGGGCTGAAGCGGAGGACGCCGAAATCTATAGAGAAAATATGTTGGGTTGCTTTATTAAGCAATAATCTATTAAGAACGCTTCTGTGGGCTTTGGCCTACTTAATACGGAGCTTGGGGCTAAAAGCAATGCCAAAGCCAAGATCAACCCATTACTGGAGGTAATTCCTATAATTTTCTATTAGATTACCGGTATGAGATGTTCCAAAGCCTTCCAGAGGCTTTTGAAGTATCTGAGGTTTTTCTGCTCTCCCTTGCGCCGTTAACTCTCACTGCAGCCCTCCCACGGCCGCTCTT
>NW_010566030.1:1602-1820 GCF_000687285.1 Phaethon lepturus
CCCTGTGTGCCCCCCCTCCTCCCACGAGGGAGACGGGGGCAGGCAGGGACGTGCCCGACGTGCCCGTGCAGAGGTGGAGCCCGGGGTCCACGCCGGCTGAGCACAAACGGTGCTCGGGGGACTCTGCAACCAACAGTCAGACATGTTTACTCTTGTTTTCGCCAAAGGTGCCTCCCCAAGCTCCCAGTAAACACCACCGAGATCCGCCTCGCCTCCAC
>NW_010566031.1:0-6154 GCF_000687285.1 Phaethon lepturus
AGAGGCAGAGGGGTGGGGTGTGCTTGTGCTGTGCAAGGAGAGATGGGAGGGTGGGGTGTGCTTGTGGTGGTGGTTCAGGAGAGATGGATGGGGTTGTGTTTGCGCTGAGGAAGAGGTGGAGGGATGGGGTGTGCTTGTGGTGGGCAAGAAGATATGGATGGATGGATGGATGGGTCTGCTTGTTCTTAGTCAGGAGATGCTCCTGACACAGCGCTGTGTGTCATTCAAGGTGATGCTGAACTTGTCCTCAAACAAGTCGTAGAGAAACGAGCTGATTCATATCATGTGCCATTTGCAACCTAGGGCCTCCCTCCTGCTGCTGGATCCTCCCCGTGGATCCAGAGAGACAGAAACCAACCCTCAATGTCCATAAATATGTTAGAATGAGCCTTCAGTTAGAAATTTCTTTTTTGTTATTTTTATATAGTAGGATATTGTTACAGAGTGAAAACTCAGAAAGAAAAAGCAGCCACTGAAAGCAGTTTTGCAAACTGTCACCCTTGTGTAATTCACAAAGTGTGCTGTTACTGAAAAAGGAACGATGCTGTGCTTAGCTTTAATAGGAAGCTTATGAGATGAAAGACTACACACTGTGTGCTTCCTGGGGATCTATTACTGGTAATTACTGTAAGAAAGTGAAGCATACTATGTTGTGAAGTATGAAGGAAAGCCATCTTTTATTTTCATGTGCGTACTCCCAATACCATTCTCACTCCTGTTCAACTGATCTGGGGGCATAGTGAAGGGAAAGTTCAGAAATACAGTTTTTAATTCTCTTCAGTGAAGCACATTGTTCAGATTTCTTCTGAAAGCCCAAATAAGAAAAACTAAAGTTAATTTATTTTCCCATTTCTGTGTTTCACGGTAAGACAAATCTCAGCATTATGTTAAAAAATGAGGACTAACATGTGTGAGAGTAATAGAATCATAGAATCGTAGAATCATTTAGGCTGGAAAAGACCTTTAAGATCATCAAGTCCAACCATAAACCTAACACTGCCAAGTCCACCACTAAACCATGTCCCTAAGTGCCATGTCTACACGTCTTTTAAATACCTCCAGGGATGGTGACTCCATCACTTCCCTTGTCCTATCGCTAGTTACTTGGGAGAAGAGACCAACACCCACCTCACTACAATCCCCTTTCAGGTAGTTGTAGAGAGCGATAAGGTCTCCCCTCAGCCTCCTTTTTTCCAGGCTAAACAACCCCAGTTCCTTCAGCCACTCCTCATAGGAATTGCTCTCTAGACCCCTCACCAGCTTCATTGCTCTTCTTTGGACACACTCCAGCGCCTCTATGTCCTTCTTGTAGTGAGGGGCCCAAAACTGAACATAATATTCCAGGTGCGGCCTCATCAGTGTCGAATACAGGGGGACAATCACTTCCCTAGTCCTGCTGGCTACACTAATATATAGGGACACACTAATATATATGCACAAATTTAAATGAAAGGTTGCATTGGGAACATGTGCAAAAATGCTTCCTTCCTATCATGGATGTGTAGCTATGAATACCTAATGGAAATGAGATAGCCTCATGTATACATGGCTCTCTGAGTTACTGGATTTGTTTTGTCTATTCAGGACCAAATAAAGATTTCCAAAAGCATGACCCAGAGTGTCAGTCTCGTGTATTTCTTATTTTCTCTCCTGGGAATGCTGTGTAATTGTGGCCGAGGGAGAACATGTAATATATAGTGATAATATCCTTAATGTGCAAGAGAAATGAAAATAATTTGATTAACATAGTAGAACTAAACTTTGCATTTACATTCTGCACTTTGTGGTCATTTCCTTTTAGAAAAATGTACTGGATTATCCCCTAGACATTCTTAAATTAATTCTCCAAATTCAGACTATCTCCTATCATCACTACTGGCTCTGCACACACAGGAAGCAGAATTTAGACTTGGAGCCTGGTTCCTGAAGGCAAAGGCAATCTGCAAATAACGCTGACTTCAGTAGAAGAGGCAGATAGGTCACTCTGAGAATTAGGTCTCTCAAATCTGGATCCATATGTATACAAGGGAGACTTTAGCAGTGCTGTCAGAAACAGTTTAGTACTAATAGAAGTACAGCTGTGATGGGGATTTTCAAATGATGGCACAAAGAGCATCTGTCTCCCTACCATCACTTTAGCATTTCTCACTGATGCCACAGATGTTTCTAGCAGAAACCTGGCCTGTGTACCATTTGCAACATTAGGTCTGAGGGCTTGGGATGAGAGCAGGCTGTGATGGCTTTCTAAGTGTGGCCAGCTGAGCCTGACAGTATGGGTGAGCCACTTGGCTGTGAGGTAATGCTCCTTAGATTAAATTTTTCTCTTATAGTTGGGACAAGCTCGAAGAGCTTTCACAGTTGATTATTATTTGCTTTTTTTCACAGGATCTGGCCCTGTTGTTACTTATTAGCTGTGTATAGAAGGTTATTTTTCCCACACAGAAAGGACTTTGTTCTCCAAAGGTTTTACAGGACCTGGCAAGGGAGCGATGCCTTGGCAAGTGTAAATTAAATGTAGATAATTTTAATTACAATTCTGTATTTTCCTGAGGATAATTTTGTATTTTTTCCCTGTAAAAGACTGGATAGGATGTGTTTCTGTAGCGCCTCAGAAGAGAACTGTAGTGAACAATGCTTGTATCCAGCTTACCCAAAGAGATCAGACACAATGAGAGCTCTCCTGCACACAGGTTGACTTTGGCTTTGTGAACGTTCCTGACAAATCCCTGGGTCACTACAACCTTTTCTGTAGAAATGGAGTTTTGCATGCCAAAAACATAGACAATATTCTCTTCAGACTAAGCTAAAGGTAAAGGCAAGGTGACCTTTCTTACAAAACTGGCTGCTTAATGAATGTTGCCTGCAGGTCAAGGTCTGGAGCTCATTGTTTTTTCATATCTCAGTCTGGAGCCTGGAATCAGCTAAACTGGAGACAAGATTTCAGAGCAAAAGCAAGCTTGTAGAGCCTGATGCCCCTAAATAATTAAGCTTTGTGAAAGCTGAGAAAAGAATTAAAACATTTCTCTTAAAGAAGAGTGGTGGGTCTGCAGTTACTTAAAGAATGGGCCTGATTCAATATTTCATCTTAAGGAAGGAGAAATGAGGAAAATAACTACTTCATGTTCTGTCTTTTGACATGTTGAGGTGCATGAGACCTTGAGATTTTAAACCAGTTCATGAAAAAAAAAATTTGTCTTTAGAGTCACTTCACTTTAGAAAGAAAGCCAAATTTAAATCCAGAATGCCTGTCCCTAACACTGCAGGCCCATAATATCTATAACAATTCTTTCAAATATCAATGTAAAAAATACATTGAAGGGAACATGAAAAAAATTGCTAAAAAATGAGAGATGATAAAACTAACTATGCAACACTGAAGAAAATAAGCCAACAAAAACCCACTTATGCCCTCAGAGTGCTCTGCCTTGAAGGAAAAAAGAATGGTGAACAATTAATTTGCATTTTAGTAGGGAGAAATTTTTAAGGAAGACTTTTTTCTGTGTGCAGCAAGAATCCTCAGAAAATATGAAGTCAATTTATGAAACAAGTTGAACATGAGCCAGCAGTGTGTCCTGGCAGCAAGTATGCAAAATGTGCTCTGGGATGCATTAGCAAGAGGACAAACTGCGCATTGGGGGACAAGAATATTTCTTTCTCCTCAGCATTGGTGAGGCTGCAGCTGTAGTCCTGTTTCCAGTGCAAAAAATATACTGATAAACTGGAGTGAGTGCAGATAGTGAGGGAGTTGGAGCACCTGATTTATTGCTGTTGTCAACTCCCTAATGGGAAGTTGTAAAAAAGGTGTAGCCAAACTCTTCTCGGCACTGCACAAAGGACAAGAGGCAACTCTCACAAATTGCAGCAAAGGAAATTGCAACTAGATATAACAAATAACTTTTTTTCCCTGAGGGTGGTTGAACAGTAGAGCAGGTTGGGAATCCCTATCCTTGGAGATACTAAAAACTCGACTGCACACAGCCCTAGTCTAACCTTGGATTTAGCCTTGTTTTGAGCAGGAGGGTGGACTGGATGGCTTCCAACCATCTTTTCCAACCTGGATAATTCTGTGATTCTTTTCTATTCTATAGGTACTCTCAGACCATGTTTATTACTAAGCATTTATTTTCAAGGGAGACTAAGCTGCCTGATTGCCATTTAGAATGAACAGAGGAGGAAAATGTTCTTAAATCACATCTTCCTTTCTTGATTTCCTGGGGTTATCATGAGATAATTCAACTCTTGGGTTGATTCTAAGAATCTTCACATCATAGTTCCTGGCTGGTTTATAAGGACAGACTTGATTTAATGCCAGAGAAACAGAAATCAGCCCTCAATGTCCATAAACATGTTAGAATGAGCCTGGTGATAGAAGTAACTGGCCATGCATTTGAAAACTGATTTCAGGTGCATTTCCCCTTATGAAGGATATGCTTCTCCTGCCCATTATACAGGATATGCCACTCTTGTCCACTTAGAGATTGGAGAGCATTTTTCGTGAGGACCCTGCAGTGCCTCATCTGTGGACAGCACTTTATACCTGTCTCCTGTTGGAACCAGTGTGTGAGAGTGTCTGTGCAAAAGCCATTAAAACTGAGTGGAAAACTAAAATCTTTTGCACCCTGAATATTCCTGTCTGATTAAAGACATCTTGACCTCACATGAAATCCATATTCACTTGACACTGTTTTGTTCATGGCTTTCTCCTCCCTGTCTTGCCATTTTTCCCTGATGCTGGCTTCTGCTGTGATTGTTCACTCAACTCCTGCTCAGATTTGGCTAACACAGCTCATGCTAAGGCCCGATGTATGCTGGGAGCAGCACCATTAGGTCAAAGCAAGAGCACCACCTAGACAGGACAGGTGGCCAGAAAGAGCTAAAGGGCCATTATGCAGCCATTATCATCTGCAGCTTGCTGTCTCCTGCAGCCATCATCTTTGCATATTGATTGTCTGGCAGTTTCATGAGAAACTGCTAGCTCATGGAAACAGTATAGACAAAATGTCCAAGCTGGAGAGTGTAAAACATCAGCTTACCCCAAAAAGCTTTTGAAGTGGATCCAACAGCAGCTGGACTGCTGAGGCTTTCATGCTTCCCGGTGTGATACAGGGGACACCCGCACTGTGATGGAGGAAAAACGATGAGCACTCTCACCATTGGCTAGGTAACTGATTTTTGCTCATAGGTGCATGGATTAAGAGTTATGGGTTATAAGTTATGAAACCCTATGACATGAGTGGTGAATAAGTGAATTCACATGCTAGACTAGTCTGGCCAAAGGGGACTGAACCCTTGTTTGTCATGTTTGTTGTATTTCTTAATGAGCTCATAAAATAAAGTTTAATTCACAGAGTACGTTGTCCTGTAAATTTGAGAGATCCAAATGGACCATGACACCTGCCAATGCTTGTCCTGATCCAGGACCCATTTTACTTGGCAGAGCTCCTACAAACACAGACACAGAGCTTTGGCAACTCCCTGACTCCACCTTTTTTTCTCTTTCCACTCTTGCACAAAGGACAAAGGCATGTTTTACTTCTCCGTGCTTATGGATTTTCACTGATGCTATCAGTCCCAGAGAGTGCAGTGATGTTAATGCTGCATGCTATTGATGGGGTTTTCCTAAGACAAGCTCAAAAAGCTGCACCATATGTTGCCTTTTACAGGAAAACAGAAATTGCTTCCTATGAACCATATTGGTCCCTGATGGCAGTCTAGTCTATGGATCATGATAACCCTAAACCCAGTTGTACTGATCTATATTTATCAGTAAGTAAATGAGCTCAGATCATTTGCATTTTTGGCAGCAACACACCCAGTTGTGATAGAAGTAGTCAAATAAGAAAAAATGTTTTGTAAATATATTTTGTGAATAACGTCACAGCTCTGTTATTTGTCCATAAGTATTTTCACAGGATAACAGAATGGCTGAGGTTGGAAGGGACCTCTGGAGGCCACCTGGTCCAACCCCACTGCTCAAGCAGGGTCACCTAGAGCAGGTTATCCAGGACTATGTTGAGATGGCTTTTAAATATCTCCAAGGAGGGAGACTCCACAACCTCTCTGGGCAACCAGAGTGCTCGGTCACCCTCACAGTGAAAAAGTGTGTTATCCAGGACTATGTTGAGATGGCTTTTAAATATCTCCAAGGAGGGAG
>NW_010566032.1:0-2123 GCF_000687285.1 Phaethon lepturus
CTCCCGAGAGCCCGATGCTGCGTGCAGGACAGTCGCGCGCTGCCGGGAGATGCTTACACGGCTAGTAAAATCTGGGATAAGCCCCCAACAGCAACGCAGCACACAAGCTGAAACTGTTTTCTGCAGCTGTAGTGCAGCAACAAACACTGATTCTCCCCCCCCACCCCCTAAATTAAAGAAATATCTCCAGATTTTCAGTGTCACTGAGCTCCAAATTTTGGTGTAAGCGACTTCTGCCCTGCTTGGGGAAGGGAACCCACGGGCAGGCCTCTTGTGAGAGGAGAAAATGCTGAATCTCCATGGAAAATCCTTTCTCTTGCCCGTGGCTTGGAAAATTGGTAAGCGAGGGAGAAACGTACTGCGCAGAGGAGGACACTGGATGCCTGAGTGGAAGGGGAGAGTGGCCATGGGCGCCTGCCTCCCCCGTCCGATGGAGACTGCAGTGAGGCTCCTTTTTCATCTTTGGGAAGAGTGCTGCTCTTCCCAAAGCCTCTGAGACATCAGGACGGGACGCCATGTGGGAAGGAGGCTGCTCCCACGCGCGTGGGCCCGCGCCGGCACGCTCAGTGCCCTCCGGGAGTGTGCAGGAGGGAGCAGTGAGACGCCGTCCCCCCCCTTGCAGAGCGGGAGCCCTTTGCAGTTCCTGCCGGGCCCCCGTTACTCCCCTCAGCCCTTCAGACGGTTTTATGGCAGCTTGGAAGTTTCTGTGGAAGCTGGGGCAGTGGGGAGCCAGGTACCCCCCCCCACAGGTACCCTAGCACTCAGGTACCCCAGTACACAGGTACCCCGCACTCAGGTACCCCAGCACTTGGGTACCCCGGTACACAGGAACCCAATACTCATGTACCCCAGTACTCAGGTACTCTGGCACACAGGTACCCCAGTACTCAGGTACCCAGTATGCAGGTACACCAGCATTCGAGTACCCCAGTACACAGGAACCCTGGCACTCAGGTATCCCAGCACATAGGTACCCCAGTACTTGGGTATCCCAGCACACAGGTACCCAGTACTCAGGTACCCCAGTGCTCAGGTACCCTGGCATATAGGCACCCTGGCACTCCGGAACGCCAGCACTCAGTTACCCTGGTAGTCAGGTACCCCCAGTACACAGGTACCTCAGTATTCTGGTACCCACAGCATGCTGGTACTCCAGCACTCAGGTACACCTGTACTCTGGTACCCCAATCATTCAGGTACCCGAGTACCAAGGTAGCCCAGCACACAGGCACCCAGTACCCCGGTACCCCCAGTACACAGGTATCCTGGCACACAGTTACCCCAGCACTCAGGCACAGGCAGCCCAGTACAGCGCTACACCTGCGCACAGGTACCCCATTACACAGGTACCCCAACACACAGGTAGCCCAGGACTCGGGGACCCTGGCACTCAGGAGCCCCAGGACACAGGTACTCCCATACACCTCTACGTGTGCACACCGGTACCCCAGCGCGCTGCTGTACCTGCACACAGAACCCCCCAAACACGTCCCTCAGCACCCAGGTACCCCATCACCCCGCTGTCCCCGGGCAGGTCCCCCGGCCACGCCACGTGTCCCATGCGGCACCGGGCTGGGCTCACCGGGGCTTTTGCCGTTCTCCGGAGCAGACGAGGTCGGTGCAGTTTGGCTTTAATTACACACGTCACGAGACTTACTCCAAAGGCGACGCCAAAGGCCTTTGTAAATTACTAGCTAACTTGGTTTAAGAAGTGTGGTCGCAGGAAGTAACGGAGGCGGCTTCCCCTTGTTGCGACAAATTTGCATTCGGCCCAGGGACGACGGCGGTGGGGCCGCGGCGTCACTGGATTTTTTGGGAAAAGTTACCAGCGGCCCGCGAGACAGCTGGGATTCGCATCCCAGTATTTTTAACGCGCTCTTACGAATACTTTGGGATGCGCCTGCTCCACTCCTTTTAATGATGTCGACTTCATTTCCTTGAATATGGGGGGGGAAGCTTCACCAACAAGACTTAATTGAATTAATAAGAAGAAACAATAATAACTAACTCCAGTTGCGCTCCTGCGGCGTTGCAAAGCGCGGGTCGGGGCGTTCCACTGATAAAACCGAAGACCTCTGCGGCCCGGTTTTTCGGGCCGGCGCACCCGCGGGCTCCTCCGCCCT
>NW_010566033.1:0-4774 GCF_000687285.1 Phaethon lepturus
GGTCCAGCCCGGCGCGACCTTCACCACCGGCGGGAATCCTTATGAGACAGGAATGAGGGACGAGAGGAAGAGGCCACACAGGGTGGCCCCGCTGCAGTGGAGGGAGATGCGAGCAGCAGCACACCCTCTCCCCAGTGACTCACCTGTTGCGTCTTCCATGCCACCTGAAAATGCAATTTGGAGATAAAAGTTGCCACTGCCGCCAACCAAACTGGACGCTGCATCCACCACCTCACATTCTCGATGACGTAGGAAGTGCAGCACAGAAATCCAACCCGCGTCAACTACACGTGACCAAGAGAAAGAGCAGCTGGGAGGAGTAAGCCCCACCTCGTCTCCCCTTTCCTCAGCTAATCACAGAGCTGCCTGGGTACAGCCTCGCTCCAGAAGGGCTTTGTGGGTGTCATGATATGCCTCATGCTTGGTGATCTGTGCTTGTGGAAGGATTAATATCAGGGTAAAATATGCTGCGCAACAGCAGCTGGGAGAGAGAGGAGTGAGAAAATGTGAGAGAAACACCCCTGCAGACACCAAGGTCAGTGAAGAAGGAGGGGGAGGAGGTGCTCCAGGCACTGGAGCAGAGATCCCCTTGCAGCTCGTGGTGAAGACCATGGTGAGGCAGGTTGTTCCCCTGCAGCCCATAGAGTTCCACGGTGGAGCAGATGTCCACCTGCAGCCCGTGGAGGACCCCACGCTGGAGCAGGTGGATGTGCCCTGAAGGAGGCTGTGACCCCGTGGGAGAGCCCACACAGGAGCAGGCTCCTGGCAGGACCTGTAACCCTGTGGGGGATCCATGCTGGAGCAGTCCATTCCTGAAGGACTGTACTCCATGGAAAGAACCCATGCTGGAGTAGTTCTTGAAGAACTGCAGCCCATGGGAAGGACCCACATTGGAGAAGTTCGTGAAGGACTGTATCCCATGGGAGGGACTCCATGCTGGAGCAGGGGAAGAGTGTGAGTCCTTGGGGGGCGGGAGGGAGCCGCAGAGATGAAACATTATGAACTGACCGCAACCCCCATTCCCCATCACCCTGTGCCACTTGGAGGGGGGAGGTGGTAGAAGAGTCGGGAGTGAAGCTGAGCCTGGGAAGAAGGGAAGGGTGGGGGTGGGAGGAAGGTGTTTTTAGATTTGTTCTTATTTTTCATTATCCTGCTCTGTTACAATTAATTGACAGTAAATTAAATTAATTTCCCCAAGTCGAGTCTGGTTTGCCCATGATGGTAATTCACAAGTAATCTCCCTGTCCTTATCTCTCTGTCTTCTCCAGGCTGAACAGGCCCAGTTCTCTCAGCCTCTCCTTGGATGTCATGTTCTCCAGCCCCCGACCAGCTTTGTGGCCCTCTGCTAGACTTGTTCCAGTGTGTCACTATCCTTCTTGTACTGGGGAGCCCAAAACTGGACACAGTACCGCAGATGCAGTCTCACAAGTGCCAAATAAAGGGGAAGGGTCACTTCCCTGGACCTGCTGGCTGCACTTTTGCTAATACAGCTCAAGATGCAGTTGGTTGTCTTTGCTGCAAGGGCACACTGCTGACTCATTGTCAACTTGCCCACCGGGACCCCCAGATCCTTTTCTGTGGAGCTGCTTCCCAGACAGTTGGCCTCTGGCTTGTATTGTTGCATAGGGTTATTTCATTCCAGATGCAGGACTTCAGATCTGCTCGTGTTGAGCTTCATGAGGTTCCGGTCATCCCATTTCTCCAGCCTGTCCAGGTCCCTCTGAATGGCAGACCTGACCTCCAGCATACTGACCACTCCCCGAATTTGGTGTCATCCACAAACTTGCTGAGAGCACACTCCACCCCATCGTCCAGATCATTAATGAAGACATTAAATACCAGTATTGGTCCCAGTACTGATCCCTGAGAGACCCCACTGGTTACTGGCCCCTACCTGGGCTTTGTACCACTGATCACAACTCTTTGAGCTCAGCAGTCCAGCTAATTTTCCATCCACCTTATCATTCACTTATCAAGCCCATATCCCAACAATTTGGAGATAAAAAGACTATAGGAGACTGTGTCAAAGGCCTTGCTAAAGTCAAGGTATACAACATCCACTGCCTTGCGCTCTTCCACAGCGCCAGTCACCTTATTACAGAAAGCAATGAGATTGGTCAGGCATGATTTGCCCTTGCTAAAGACACGTTGGATGCTCCCAATCACCTTCTTGTCTTTCATCTCTTTAGAAATGGCTTCTAAGAGGATTTGCTCCATAATCTTCCTGGGAAAAGAGGGTAAGGCTGACCAGCCAGTAGTTCCCTGGATCCTCCTTCTTGTCCTTCTTGAAAATGGGAGTGATGTTTGCCCTGTTCCAGCCATCAGGAACCTCCCCCAATTTCCATTACCTTTCAAAGATGATAGACAGCGGCCTCCCAATGACATTGGCCAGCTCCTTCAGCATGCTTGGATGCATCCCATCTGGTCCCATGGACTCGTATATGTCCAATTGGCTTAAGCGCTCCCTAAATCTTTCTTCCTGTACTATGCTACTGTTTCACTCCCCCAAACTGTGCTAGCTGGTTCAGGGACCTTACAAGCAAAAACTGAAGCAAAAAAATCATTGAGTAACTTGACTTTTATGATGTCCTTGATCACTAGGTCCCCTGCCCCACTGAGCAATGGGCCCACTGTGAAGAAAAGTACAAACTTAGGTCACTTACTTAATAGGATGAACCTTGCCCTAGTTTCAGTGAGCTTTCCAAGAACTCAAGGAGGGAAGACACCGGAGCACAAAAGCTCAGCTAGTTACAACAACCGTGTCCGATAACAAACCCACGGAAACCAGTTCTGAGCATGTAGCGGACAAAGGGTGAAAAACAGCCCAGACCACTGTCTCTGATCACACAGCCACGCGAAGGATCGGCCAACTATAGATAAGCTTAGGACTGTAATTGGGAGATAGCCCACCTGTATATTCTATATAACCTGTGTGTTACTTACGGTTAGGGTCCCTCAGAACTAGGCTGGGGCACCGCATGTGCATTGCGGTAAATAATCTCCCTTTGGAATTCTGTACTTAAGGGTGTCTGCATCTCCTTCCTTGGTCGGCAATGAAGAATCCCGTGACAGTTTTGGCACCCCGGAAGGGACTTCGCCGACTCACTTGAATCCACCAGCCACTACAATCCCCTGCAAGTCAACGACCCACTGACAGCAAAAGGTGAGTTCACCTGGGGAACTTGAGCACAGGGGGTAGCAGTTGGACGGATCATTTTTTTGCGGTGAGGAGGTGACAGTTAATAATAATGGTGACCGGACACAGTATAGTGAAAGGGTCACCTTTAGGTGAATTGCTAACCAATTGGTCAAAAATAGATGGAACCTGGGGGTTATCTAAGAAAAGGGCACTGGAACTGTGTCAGGATACCCGGCCCACACTGACCGCCCTTGGAATTGCAAGCCAACAGTGGCCTGAGGTGGGCAGTTTTGATTATGATAGGCTGCATTTTTTGTGGCTCGAATTGGATAAACAGTTCCAGGGCAAATGCATTATTGGTATGTTTGGAATAATTATGTCTGGCAATGGAAACTTCCCGCTCCAAAAGGGAGCCGATCTCGATGTGAGATTATGAGTAAGAAGGAGCCACAGAGACAAAATGTTATGAACTGACCGCAACCCCCATTCCCAATCACCCTGGGCTGCTTGGGGAGAGAAGGAGGTAGAAGAGCTGGGAGTGAATCTGAGCCTGGGAAGAAGGGAGGGGTGGAGGGAAGGTGTTTTTAGATTTGTTCTTATTTCTCATTATCCTGCTCTGTTACAATTAATTGACGGTAAATTAATTTCCCCAAGTCAAGTCTGGTTTGTCCATGACGGTAATTGGTAAGTAATCTTCCTGCCCTTATCTCAACCCACGAGCTTTTCATCGTATTTTCTCCCTGTCATGGGTGCTGTTTTCTCCCCTACATGGGTGCTGTTGACAACAGCGCCTTGTCTGTGGCAGCCTGTGTGACAGGCTGTATCGATGTCCTGTATATGTCCTGTGTGTGTCTCAGATACGTGCTCAGCTTCACTGCTGGTTGAGCCTTGAACTGGCAAAGCAACAGCTGAGTCCCTCAGCCTAAGCAGAGACCCTGGATTCCCTGGGCTGGGATCCAGCAGCCGGGCAGGAGAGTTCTGGCCACAGTTGCTGGAGGAGGCAGCTGCACTCTTAGTACCTCTTAACAGTTTCATAGCCAGCACAATCTGGTCGAGTTTGTGAGTACTCCCAAGATTACACATATATAACTCTTGTGTGAGAGGGGAACTGATCCTTTGCTACTGTGTCTACAGTGATAAATTTGTAACCAAACATCTAGAGCTTTATGCAGGTACCTAAACAGGGCCTGTGCTACTAAATCTTTGGGTTAATTAGAACAATTGGATTGAAAAGATGTTTACAGAACATTAGAAGGACGATAGCAGGTGTAAATGGCTCAAACTGCAGGCCTAGTGACTGGGATTTGTAGTTTGGGGATGAAGAGAAAGGCTTACAAAAGTACATACAAACCTCCTGTAAGAAATCACTTCTACCTATCAAATCGATAACAATATTGGCTATAAAGCAGGAGGAAACCTGAGAGAATCAGGCTAAGGCTGAGCTCTCTACAAATTGAATTTCCAAATTTCTGAAGTATCAGGTAGAAAAGGCAAATGCACAGTTGCAAAGGAAGAGCCTCATCTTACAGAGATTTAAACCTGATGGAGTTGAATAGTAGACCTGAGTAGTGCAGAGGAAATCATTGAATTATGTGGGAACAAACATCTAAACCTCCCCTGTCGCAACTTGAGGCC
>NW_010566034.1:0-327 GCF_000687285.1 Phaethon lepturus
CGGCATACGGCAGGGACTGCTGCGGGGAAGCGCTGTGCCCCATGGCCAGCCCTGGTTGCCGGCCAGGGTGTGGGGCAGGTTTGCAGGGAACGATCTTGTGAGAAGCAAATGAATAAAAACCCAGCAGATTCCAGTCCTTTTAGCACAAAAGTGAAGCCACAGACCTCAGGCTTCCCAGCTGAACACCGGCACGCTGCAGGACCAGCAGCACCTGCACGCGGGGAGGTCACTCCTGCAGAGACACCCGAGTCTCCGGCTGCCCTTGGCCGCCTGCACGAGTCTGAGCGAGCACAACTCGCCTGCCAGGCTCGCGGAGGAGCCCCCCTC
>NW_010566034.1:699-921 GCF_000687285.1 Phaethon lepturus
GCCGTGGGGAACGTGAGGCACGGCAGGAAGGCAACGGGAGGAAACTTTTGCAGCGAGTCAGTCTGTTCTGGGAATTTGGTGGGATTAGTTCAGTCATCTGGAAACAGCTGTTCTTGTGGCTGCTGTCATTAGATTCAGGTAAACTCCCTACACCGCCTGCTACAGCTTCTTCAAGGGAAACCGTATTTACATTTAAATGACGTTACCGGGAGCCACACGGCC
>NW_010566035.1:0-268 GCF_000687285.1 Phaethon lepturus
GGGCTGGGCTGCGCACGGCGCGCAGCGCGCCGGCCTCGACCGTTCAGGCTCTCCCCGTGCCCGAACTTGTCGATGGGGTTGTTCAGAGCGATGACATAATTACCGTTTCAATCGCAGATTAATAAGAAGTGGGTTTTTTAGCAAGCTCTGAGGCGTGCCTGGACTGGAAGGGCATTTCAGCTCCCCGCTGCCTGGGAGCCGAGGGTGCCATACCCTCTTTGATGTCTCCTGGCGTGGAGGTTTTACAAACACCGGCGGCGGGGTCGGC
>NW_010566035.1:328-9420 GCF_000687285.1 Phaethon lepturus
GGCTTTCATCTCCAGCACCCGGTTGGGCAACGGGTGTATAAATAGACCGGGGAGAAGCCATTGCCAGCCTCTAAAATAAACGACTTCTGCCGGTGGAGGAAAGTCCTCCCAGACGCTGTCAAAGGCGCAGGGGCTGATGACTGGGATGAAGGGGAAACTGAGGCAGAAGCAGCTTGCCTGAGGGCATTCGGAGCATTTCTGCAACGTGACAAGCTTAGGGATGCATCCAAAAGGCTGCAGCAGTGGGAGGAATGGGCAGAGCAAGGCTACCATGGGCCATGGACCACTGCGTAACCACAAGATGCGAGGGAGAGATCACGCCCGTGGGCCGGCTACCAAAAGCCAAGCTTAAAGTCCAGCTTGTAGGGTTCCGGGACAGACCCTGAGATACAACTGCTTAAAGCAAAACCAACAGAGGGGCAGAAATCTGTTGCTTCAGGAGATGATGGATATGGAAGGATATACCCATACCCTGTGCCACTTCTTGTCTCTGTGTAAGGTCTCCCATTTTTTCCTCCTCCCCCACCACGCAGCCCAGCCCAGCTCACTTGGACCAGGTGAATCTCTCACATCATTCAGATTAGGAGGTCTCAGTGCCCTGACGGAGGAGCTTTTGCATACCCCTGTGCACATCAAGCCTGGGGCTGTCCCTCAGCTACTCCCATTGGCAGTCCCAGAGCCCAGCCAAGCCCTGCCAACCCAACCCTTTAAAAAAAAAAAATCACCCAGATCCTCAGGCTGACTTAAAAGTCAGGATAGCTCCTAACAACCCTTTTTTTTCCTCATCCATCCAGCCTCTGAGTCTTCAGCCTGCATTTTTCAAATTTCTCCTGCAGTTGGAGGACTGGACAGTTGTGTGTGCTTTCAGCTTGTTCGTGCCCACGCAGCTCCTGGAGCTCTCAGATGCTTGTGAGCCTCCGGTAGACACTCAAGAACCACCAAGCAGAACCCACAGGTGGGAACCCTGCACAGAGCTTAAAAAAAGCAGCTGAGACTTTGGGGCTGAAACATATGACGGAGACCTGTTGTTCCCTGCAGTTTCCTGCTCTTCATGTCAACCATCTCCACTTTCAGGCCCATTTTAGACATTCCTCAAATTCTGCCTTATCATGATCCTGTGCCCCTTATTGCTTCGGCTGAGGTTGTTTTACTGGGCTGTCCATCTCCACTGGAAGGAGACGAATGTATTTGAAGCTTCTGAGCCTCTGAACACCAAAGTCACCCTGTCTCTGTCTTCCTGGAGTTGCCCAAGCTACGAGCAGGTCTGTATCTGGAGATCGGTTTCCTGTAACAAAGCAGGTCCCTATCTGGAGATCTGTTTTCCTGCAACAAAAGTATGCCCCAGGTGAGAAATTTGCCTCCTGAACTCAGCGTGACCTCCAAGAGCTGAAAGGCTTTGGATTAGGAGCACCAGAGTTGACTGTGCTGAAAATCAATCCAACCCTGGAGCCGTGCTGCCAAGAGTAGTGATGCATCCCTGCAGAAGAGCTCAAAAGTCCCAAGAAATGTTGTTTTTATAGGATGCCTACTAAAACATCAGTGCCCGCTAGCGGTCCAGCCCAACCACCTCTTGCAGGTGAGAGGTCTCCAGGGGATGAGCCCAACGGTGGGTTGAGGCTCCACCGTCCCTCCCTCCGTGGCGGAGCCGGTAGCGCTTCCAACTGGTGATGCTGCTGCACGGGCTTAGCGCTGCACCAACTGCAGCCTCATATCTCCCCTCCAAAACTACAAAAAGGGGCCTGAAGGGTTAAAGTAACAATGAAAGTTTTACGAGTCCAGGCTCCAGATGTTGCAGGAGGAAGATGAAAGCAATCCCCTCTGCCTGGTTGTGGAGGCTCTAAGCCCTTAATAGCCCGTCCCGCGGAGGCGATGCCCTGCCTCCAGCCCGCTCGGCTTCGTCTCCCCGCTGGAAGCGGTTCGGCGGAGGACCCCGCAGGCAGCGAGTCGCTGCACGAGGCCCTTCTGTCCCGCCGCTCGCTCTTGATCCGTTATTAAAACCAGAAAGTTCTCCAACCATGAAATTCATCCCAGCTTCCCCATGGCGTGCGGGGCTGGAAACATCAAACCGCAGGGCCTGTGCTTGCAGGGGAAGGAGTAAATGGCACTTCCAGTGGGGCGTTTCGGGGCGCTGGGGCGTCTCCAGGGGTTTCGTTTTGTTGGCACCCATGTTCCCTCTTGGCTCCCGTGGCCACCTCGGCCCAGCACCCTGCCCACCTGCTGCTCTGCAGGGTCCCACCGCCCTCCCAGCTGCCCCAGCTCCCGTCAAGATCAAGAAGGTCGGTTGCTCTTCTTTCACCGCCATCGGGCTCTAGCGAACGCCTTGACACCTGGTTTCTGCTTTCTTTCACTGGGCCGCTTCACAACAGCTTTATTTTCTGTTTTCCTCTTCTTGCGAGCTCTCAGCCTTGGCTTGCCTTGCTGATCGGAGTCAAAACTTGTTTTCTGACCCTTTTTCCACTGGAGGTTGGCTTTAAAAGGAGCTAACAAGCTTCAGTAGGCGTCACAGTGGGAGCCAGTCATGCCCCTTCACTGCTGGAATGATGGGACCCCGAGCTGTCCTACTCCTTTCTTTGCAGGGTCCGTTGTGCTGAGCAGATACCTTTGGAGTTAGAATGTGATTTTTCCTAATTTTAAGCATGTTCAGATTGGTATTCCCATCTGGACAGCCGTAGGGAAAAACAGGGGACCCCCTCAGCTCTCACACAACAACTCCCCAGAGGTCTCTGGTGGTCCAGCTCCAGCTCCGGGTACGCACGTGCCTCAGAATAACTTACGTATTTTCTACAGGACAGAGGATATAAATACATCCATGGAAATGGAGTCCTAAGCGTTGCCACTACAGCAAAATTAATAGTTAGTTCCTTGCAATATACGAGGGGTTTTTTTCCCTTTTTCCCGTGCGTGTTGTAACCCTGGTAACCAACAGCACCCGTATCGTCGTCTGCCTTACGGTGCTTTGTTCCCGTCTGATACAAAGAAAGACTGCGAACGCTTCACCACCACTGAAGGCTAATGAAGCCACCCAGATTTTACTCTCAGAGCTGCCCTAACAGCCAGCAGGCCTCAGCCTCCCGTCCTTTAGCCCTAACCCTGCACAGATGCAAGACTGCAAGTGATGGAGCCAAGAGCTTTGAGCATCTGCCCACAACATCGGGTTCAACCGGGCTCAGAGGGGCTCAACACCTCTCGGCTGAAGGAGCTCAGAGCCTCCACCTCCCGATGGTGCCTACAGACTGAGGTGTGGGCTGTTGGGTGGGTGGAGGGTGTAAGGGGACCTCCCCTCTTTTTTCAGCTGAAATGGGTGTGCATTTCCAGGGCAGAGTGCACGGGCTTCCCGTCCTCTGCAGTAAATATCTCACAATTGCATATGGCACCAGGCACACGCCAGCGCTGGGACGGGGACATCAGCGTCGCACTGCACAGGGAGGCTTAACCACTGAGGCAGAGTCCTGCTCCTGCTCAGTCCTGCCTTCCCTTGCTCACTCCTCCAGCCAGCATCTCAGAAGCCCGGCCACCGAAGGACCACTGCCCCAGCCCGGATGGCAAACCACACCCTTGTTCTCACCACAGGGTCCTTCAAGGAAGACGAGCCATGGCACAGCTTGACCTGCCTCTGCTCCAGGACAGCTGCTAATTCGGGTCTTCTCCCTCTACCCAACCTTTTTCATTTCTGAAAGCAGGAACTGAATCCACCCTCAGATCTACGTCACACTTTCAGACTCGATTGACATTGCCACAAGATTCAGGAGTTATCTGTTGGGCAGCTGGCAGCAGGACGGACGTGTGAGCACTGGAGCCTCTTGGCTTTCAGAAACCAGAGTGTTTAAAAAAAAAAGAGGATGGTCAGACTCATCACCAGGAGTAATCCGGCAGTTTACGACACTGGTCCAGTAGCATGACGAAGAGGAAACATCCCGGGCTTTTCCACCGAAGCTGAGGACAAGGGACCTTGGCTGGTAAACGTGACACAGCGGTGAATTCCCCGTTAACCACAGGAGCTACCTGAGCCTCTCGAGTGTTTCGGGTTTTGTTTCGTTTCATCTTTAAGCCACCCAAAAATTTGCACAATGACTCACTGGAGTGCCCAGGGATGTCCCTCCGGCTCCGCTGTGCAAATGTGCAAAGGCTGGGCAGGGACCTCCTCCTGTCAAAGCCTGGCGACGCCGTGGGGTCACGGGGGATAGACCTCGCCAACCAGGGGCTGGGGGCTCAGGTCCAGCCCTGGCCTTGCTGTCGTCCCCAGCACAACACCCCTCATTGCCGCCTTCGCACAGGCTGCTTGGGGCAAGGTCTTTCTCTGTACAAGGCCTGGCACAAAAAGGCTCAGGACCCCACGTGAGTCCATACTACTGTACAAATAAATGGCGCAGGAGAAGCTCCATCCGCCACTTCTTGCTGTGAACATTTCTCCCAAGCGGTTGTCCCAGCCCACATTCATCTGCTCCCTTAAACCACCAGAGATGTATCCCCACCTTGACATCTTATCTCCAACGGTGTGCCCAGTAAACCAGGACGTATTCTTAAACGCGTCTAGACGACACAAAGCAAATCCTCTTTCCATGTATGGGGGTTTTTTATTAATTCATCTTAAGCCAGTTCTTCACCACGTTGCCTCCAGAAGCCCTTGCAGACCAGGACATGCACATATACATATATATATACACACACAGACCCAACTGAGCTACCATTTGCAGATGGGGTTAAGCTCCACTGGGGCAACTTTACACCAGTAAACAGTGAGAGCAAAGTACAACCAGCATAAAGCAAATACTTTTCCAAGGACTCACTCTTTGAATTGGCTGAGGCCGCCAACCCATAACCACCACGTCATCCTGAGGGCTGCATGGACAGAAGGGTCCATTCACCTAATGGGCTTGCAAACAACCTGCAAGACAAGAGCCCACAGATGCCTTGGGGAGGATGGGGAACAAGTCAGATGCTGAACATCACCTAAGTGAGACTGGGATCATGGCTCTGCACCACGATCCCAATGGAAATCCATTTGCAAATGGTTTTCCCATGTGGAAAACCATGAGCTCAAGATGGTGGAGTTTTACCTCCTTCCCTTGCAGTACATCAGCCATTATAGACGCTCTCTTTTATCAGCAGTTGACACTTTCAGCATATCATCTCATGTATGATTCCGCAACAAAAAGTGACATCGTTTGACCTTTCTTTATTGCACTCTTCAATTACCACTCGGCAACATTGGGAAAAAAAGGCCCAACCGTGCTGTCATTTACTGTGTCGCAGTATATCATTAGAGGATTTAGCACTGATTATGCTGGAGCCGTGGTCCAAAGCAAGATTACAGCTAAATAGAACCGACTCATTCCAGACGTCCCAAGTTTCCAAAGAAATCCTTTTATAATGAAGAGAGGAGGGACGCATGTCCCGCCATCCACTGGGAAATCAGGACTTCAGACTGTCTCAACCAGCTAATGTCTGAGCCTCTTAAGTGGATGGGATTTCTGTAAGGTGATTTCCAAGGAGGGAAGAGTGGAAACCACAGCTAAGCCGTACAGAGCACAGTGATACGTGAGGTCCCAGGGCCACCACGGCTCTGTTGGAAGACGTCCATGGGTGTCCGTGGAGCTTGGGGTGCCCATACCTGGGGAGGTACTTGAATTTAGGCGCTGTGGGCATGGAGCAAGGAGAGCATCATGTTGCTGGCCAGGAGCGACCTGGAGGCTGGACATCAGCGTTTTCATTTGGGAAGGAGCCGGCTCTGCCCTCGCCCACAGCTCCTCCGTCCAAGGGCAGGTCAGGGCTGTGGTTCTGCTCCTTAATCTGGGCATTACTGGATCATCCAAATTTGACCAGATCAAGAGCGGCCACATAACTGCATTTCTGACAAATTAGCTCCAGCGCTCGGGGCTTATGTAAGCGCGTGTGTTTAAGCCTGGCCTTGCGCCAGCTGCAGAGAGACTCACGTAAAGTGAGAGTGGTACAACCAGACGAAGTCTCCGGCCGGGCAGCACAACGCCAGCAGGACCAGATCGGACCAGGTTTATACCAGGTCAGCACTTTGCTTTATGCGGCTGCAGCTTTTCTGAGCCCTAAAGATGGATTTACAGCATTGGAAAACCCCAGCCACGGGGACATTCTTCCTCGCTTTAACCTCCAACCTCTGTTTTAACCTTCAGACTACTTCCCACCCTGCATCTACCAGCCCCAGAGCTGAAAGCTCTGGGTGAAAGGGGACACATACGAGCTGGTGCTCAGCATCCTTCTGTCATGTTCTTTTTTCTTTTTCTTTCACTCTCTTTTTTTTTTTTCATTGCATGAGGGCTAAAATTAGCTCAGCAGGAGGTGAAGACTGGAACATTTTAGCTAAAGCTGCTGTAGTATTGAAAAAACACAGTTTTGCTGATTATTTCCCAGCTTTCTTGCTGCGAACAGCATCGCATGGTCTTTTATTTTGGCAGATGAATGCCAGTAAAGATCCAACAAAACAAAGTGCTCCATGAGGTGTTTCAGCTCATTCTCCAGACGATCATTGTAACATTTGACCTGCAAAGCCATGTCCAGCTGAAGGTCCAGCCAGCTCAACATGTCTCCAGCCATGGCTGGGGGTTGTCATGTAGGACAAGGTCTAAAATGGGATGTGGAGGATACCCCAGGCCCAGAAGACCCTTGCTGCACCTTGCAAGTGATAAAACAGCCCACCAGCACTGCGCCCGTTGTGGGGACACCTCCACAGCCAGCGTTGGGGCTTTGCTGGATCATTCCTCTTTGCATTATCATAGAACCATAGAACAGTTCGGTTTGGAAGGGACCTGTCAAGGTCTTCCAGCCCAACTCAGTGAGCAGGGACATCTGCAACCAGAGCAGGGTGCTCAGAGCCCCGTCCAGCCTGACCTGGGATGTTTCCAGGGATGGGGCATCCACCACCTCCCTGGGCAACCTGGGCCAGGGGTTCACCACCCTCACTGTGAAAAATTCCTTCCTTACATCTGGTCTGAATCTGCCCTCTTTTAGTTTAAAGCCATCACCCCTTGTCCTATGGCAACAGGCCCTGCTAAAAAGTCTGTCCCCACCTTTCTCCTCAGCCCCTCTCAGCCCTGGCAGCTGCAGGAAGGTCTCCCCGGAGCCTTCTCTGCTCCAGGCTGAGCCCCCCCAGCTCTCCCAGCCTGTCCTCCCAGCAGAGGGGTTCCAGCCCGCGGAGCGTTGCTGGTGACCTTATGTGTTTTGGAAAGCTGCTGCGCAGAGTGTTCATTTAGGGGTACAGTATTTCCACTCTCTGCTTTCAGCTCTCAGCAGGACCTATAGTTCGTACCCTCTGTATCTCGTGAGTGGAAATCCTGAGAAATGGCAAGATTAAAGGACTTGGTCACATCTCATGGACCTACGAGCGGGGACAAGAACCTAGATCTCAATTCAAGGGACAACATCATCTATGCTACAATTTGGCTTCAGGGCTTTAACCACCAGGATATGGCACGTACTTCATGGAACAAGGTGAAAACATCTGCAAAACGCCTCTTAAACTGAGTCCTCTGGTGTGCCCACCTGGCTTGTTGCTACTTTGGTATCATACATCAGGGACAAAACCATCACCTCATCTCTTCTGGGTAAAGCCCCATGCCTAGTTGCCAGCACAACAGCTTGGAGGTGGGAGAAGTACAAGTGAGCCCAGTATTCCCTATCTTTTGGTTACTCCAGAGTAAAAGCCAACTTCTCAGCCAGCTGACCATAACCCTAGTGTGGCCATCAACCCAGTGGCTCCTAGACTTGGAGGGATCTTTCTAACCCCAGGTCCCTACTGGCTGCACAGCCCTGCTCCCACAGATGAATGCTACAAAAGCTCAGAGGAGTTGACAGTTGGTTTTACAATCAAGTTGTCTGCTTTATCCTTGTCTGTAGAGCCTTCAATGGTGTGTTGCCTGGGTAGGTGTCGAGGACACAGAATCATTAAGGTTAGAAAAGACTTTTAAGATCATCAAGTCCAAACATCAACCCAACACCACCATGCCCACTAAACCGTGTCCCGAAAAACCATGCCTCCCAGGTGGGAGTGCTCTTCCCTGAGTTTCTGATGCATGCCATCAATGCTACCTTGGCTGCTGGACCAGTGTGATTATTGGATATTTCAAGTCTGCTGGCGCAAATTGGAAAGGAAATGAACCAAACTGTGGCATAGATGACATTGTCCCAACATCTGCCTTTCCTGGTGTCTCTTACTGCCTATCAAGCAAGACAAGGTGGGTGCATCCATCATGCCCTCAGCCTTCAATGCTGACTCCCACCTGAAGGACAAGAGGTGCGAGCCTGGAAATTGAAACTCCTGTGCAAACTTTGCACATGATCAAAAGCCATTTTGAAGCTGGTTCGTAGGCTCAGTGACATGGATCCAACTGAAGGCACAGTCCATTCAGAGCAAACCAAATCCATAGATCCCTCTGGGTTGGGCCCATCTCCGTTGAACAGAAAGGCACAGCGCTGAGCGAACCTGGTGCAGATGCTCACAAAGCCTGATCTGCTATGGCCATCAACCACACGAAGGACAGCAGAGGCTGGAAGTCACGTTCCTGGAGTCCAGGCACTTTGGCAGGGAGGGAGCTTACAACCCCATCTGGACCTTCTATTTCTCCAAATCCTTCACTCTGCAGGACTCTGGTGGTTTCCACTCGAGGTCCCTTTCCACAAAAGGCAGGAAGCAGCTGTAGGGACCTTCTCCCTAGCAGAGATGTGCAAGTGGGATGTGACACAGTGGAGCAGTGAACGCCTGAGGGCAGGGTGAGCAGGGTGAAAAAAACCATAACCTTTATTTCCACAGGCATGGGAGGTGACGGGGGCAGGAAATAGTTGAGGAAAACACATTGAGAAATGGCTTTTCCCCACTTCTCCTCAAATTTTCCTCCTCAACCTGGTGGCATGGGCCACCCATGTCCCAACATAGAGCAGAAGCTTGGCCTCCCCGGCGTTTCAGGGAACTGGGACAGTGCTGAAGGGGAGCCGTGTCCCTAACATGGGGGTTCTTTCAATTTGAAAACACAAGAAACAAGAATAACAAAGATAAACCCAGCGGATCGTGGGCAGCGAGCCAGGCACCCCCGTACAACCTGCCCAGACCCGGCCAGCCCCTCCGG
>NW_010566035.1:9574-12795 GCF_000687285.1 Phaethon lepturus
GCCGCCCCGCCGCCTCCCCCCTCCCCCGCCACTAAAAAAGCCACTCGGCACAGCCTGGGATCAAGTGTACGTTTTTATTTTTTAATGGAACATAAACTCCTTTAGAAAAAACATTCATCTGGATGATAACACCCATAGAAAAAAACACCAATCTCGTGTTCTTTTTTTTTTTTTTTAATTTGGCATTTGTTATTTGCATTTATATTAAAGCAAAGTGCATCTGTCTTATTTTTTTCTCGTTTATACACATTGCACAATACATAAATAATGATGCTTATAAAACGTCTTTATATTTACAAGTAATAATATATTTATATATAACATAAAATACATTTTTTTCTTTAATAAATCTCAGGGTTTTTTTTAAGAAGTCCATTTTTTTTGTGTGTGTTTTATTTCCAAAGCACTACAATGCTAAAGTTCCAATGAGAATGCTCTCTTGTTCATTTAAACCTTTGTATTTAGAAAAATAGCTTATGTTAAGGTCTAAACATGCTCATTGAGCTAAGAACAGTGTAAAAGTATCATACTCGTGTATGAATTCAAGAAGAAATGAAAGCACAACTGCATTTCCAGATAGGATGGTACCGGGATAACCTGATCTAAGCAGGTTACAACAGACCAGCTATCATGAACACTTTTTTCTTTTGTTTTCCCATTTGTTTTTCATCGTTTCGTTGGTTTGGTTTTGGTTTGGTTTTTTTTAGGCTTAAGCTTCTGTCACTTCCCATCTCAGCTCAAATTATAAAGCACGGGCCATGCACGAGGTTTCTCTGCTCGTTTTCTCCCCTTGCATCAATCCATGACCATAAAAAAAAAAAAAAAAAAAAAAAAAGCAGTGGAAGGATGAACACAGTGACAAGACGTGAACCCAGCAACAAGAAAAATAAAATAAAAATTAAAAGGGTGGGTAAAGACCTGGTTGGGAAGGTTTTGCACCATCCTTCGGCGGCAACGTGGGGTTAGCACCGCTGGGGAAAGGGTCTTGGTGTCACCATCACCCGGGATGGCTGGCAGGAAGGGGAAGGTGGTGTGTAAAAAATACAGGTATCTTGTTGTTTTATCCAAGAGAAGGAGCTGTAACATATAGCAAGTGGCTTCCGAATCCATCGATCACACAGGATAATCTTTTCAGAGGCGTGAAATAATTACCGTATGCGATCCATCCCCCTGCACCCTTCTCTTGCCCTTCTGAGTTATTGGTCATTCACACTTTTAAAAAATAGATATATTTATCAAAATACCCAAGGCAAAAAAATCTTTCCATAAGCTATTTCTCAAAACAGGGGGGAGAGGGAACAAACAGAACAAAACAAAACAAAACAAAAACAAGAAGTTTGCATGAAAAGCAAGCACTCAGAAGGAAATAATAGCAGCAAAGTAGTATAAATGTCATGAGTCCACTCTGTCTCGAGTCATCGGTTATTAAAAATAACCTCCAACCAGCACGGGCAACTGCTGATAAACTGTCTCGTGTAGCACTGGCCCCAGCCTTTCACAAAGCTGATCTGAACAGTAAATCCGGTCCATGGTTGCTGCATGAACTCATGGTCGTTGGGTCTCTGCAAGCTGTACGCCTTCTCGTAGTCAAAAGCCTTGATGGAAAAACCTGGAAACACTTTGTGAACCAGCAACGTCCTGGAGTCGGGGTTGTCCAGTGTGGCCGACTTGATGAAGATGGGGTAACTGCTGCGGTTGTACACCCACACGCCGTCCACTTCCTTGGTGAGCTGGATGCCATAGCCGATCTTGCTGCGGACCTTCTGCACCAGTTGGCTTTTGTTGTCCGAGTTGAGCTGTCCGAGGCAGAAGCCATTCCCCTGAGGTAGATCATAGAAGATATCCAGGGAGGGCTCTTGGACAGAGTACAGCCGACCCACACGCGTCTTCTCTTCCCAGTATGCCACCACGCACCAGTGTGACCGATCCCCCGGCTCCTGAAGAACTTGGGAATCTACAGACAAGGAGAAAAAAAGGAAGAAAAGGAGAATTTGAGCACCGAGGGGGTAATACGACCCAAAAGCGAGGCAATGCTGGCAGGTCCTTGCCTGCCCACGTCCTTACGACACACACCAATGCCCATAGCACATCCACCATTTCCAAAAGCCATGTGTTAAGGCCACGATCAACCATTTAAGTTGAGCCAGGTTTGGTGGATTCCCGTGCTGCTTCAGCACCCAGCTCTTGCTGGAGTTATGGGTCCCAAATCACCAGGTCTACCTTCAGAAGTGGCTTTAGGTCCACCAGCAGCACCCGCAGCGCAGCCATCCCTCACCCAAACCATCACTACTAGGAGCACCTCCAGTGTCAACGGGAGAGATGAGATGCTCCAGCCAGCTGCATCCAGCAAGACCAAACACCCTAAAACCGCTTATTTGCACCCACCGGACGATGCATCCATTTCCATAAATAACTATCTACTGTGCACAGAAGCCAAAAAAATGAGGTGCTGCTAAGAAAAGCACATTGAAGGTCATCCCACGGGACCGGAAGGGACAAGGACTCGCCTACTACAGTTCATGGGGCTTTTCACTGCCCGCAGGCAGAGCTTGGCTGATGGAGAGAATGGAGACATCGGATGAAGCCCCGAGCTGCAGGAAGCGCCATCAGACGGCGGCAGGATAGGAACCAGAAACCTCGTGCTTATTAACAAAAATAGCCAAAAAAACCCCTCAAAACCCCAGAAATTCGTTCCCATAGCCCTTCTTTTGACTCCCTTGCTGTAGCTATCCCGTGCAAGCAGCGAGGATACGATGTAGGAGGAAAAAGCAAGTGGGGGGGCTGAGTAACACGAAAAAGCCCCTTTTCCCGACGGAGGATCCCTAGTAGCCCAGTGCTGCCCCGGGCTTCCAGCCTCAGTAGGCATGTTAAGACCTGGGAACTACTCCTCTGTAGGACTGTATTTTTAAAAAATAAAAAAAAAAAATCAAGCTGGGAATGCTAGCGAGCGCTACCGAAATAATCCCCCACCCCATGGGAGCAGCTATGGGACGGGGGACAGTGAGCGACCCAGCACCCCAAAGCTCTCCCTGCATCACCTTAAGCAGCCCCCCAAACCCACCCCCCCAGCATAAGGAATGACACCGGCACGCTGGCTGCCCTGTTTTCTGTATTTTTTGCTATTAATAAGCCCATTTCCCCAGCGCAGGCGTTTTTCTCCCGTCTCCGTGTTGCACTTCAAGCCCTGCACTGTGCTTTTAAGAAAAAAAAGGGGGGAAAAA
>NW_010566035.1:13401-13620 GCF_000687285.1 Phaethon lepturus
GGTTGAGGGAATTTTGGAGCAACAGCCACTGAACCCCGTTGAAATTCCTGTAGGTTTTTATTTATCTGCGCATAAAAGCATCCCTTTCAGGAGGAGGCGGGGGGAAAAAACGACTTTTTCACCTGATATTTGTGCTTGCATTAGTGAAGACCACTTAACAAGTAGCTCGCTGCCGCTTACAAAGAGTTATTTAATTGCCAGTGCATTTTAAAAAAAAAA
>NW_010566035.1:13664-14282 GCF_000687285.1 Phaethon lepturus
CAGACCTTTATGGAGGGCTGGAAGTTCATGAATGAATCCCACTAGGTTTTTCAATGACATGGGGTGACCAGACCTCAAGGACAAGTCTTAGGTAATCTGGGATTTTTATTTTTTTTTTAAGGAGCCAATGCCAGCACACAGTTTAAATATGCCAGAGCCTCTTCCGTTTGCGGGATTCGGCTGTTGACTGGATGTCTAGTCAAAAAGCCATGAGAATCTAAGGGTTGAGCTCGGATAAACAGGATCAGGCCTCCCTGCCAGCCGCCACCAAAGCCGCTTTTCACGGTTGTTGGGACCCCGCTGGAGCCTCCCCGCTCCCACCCACCTCCCCCATTCTGGCACCCGCCGGGAAAAGGGGTGGGAGACGCCGGTGGCATCACTCAGGCGGCGGAGGCAGGAGGGGAGGTTGCAGGAGAGGAGGAAAAAATGACGCAGAGGCGCTTCCTTACGGGGATGGAGATAAAAACCTCCCAAAAAACTCCCCCCAAAATTCCCCAAAAAGGTTTTTGGGTGGCAGCGACCATGGGTCAGGGCAAATGACGCAAATAGGTGGATTTTGCCCCGAAATGCCCCGCCGGGTTCATCTGGAGCCACCACCCAACTCCTGTCGCCTCAACC
>NW_010566035.1:14353-19510 GCF_000687285.1 Phaethon lepturus
CCCCAAACCCAGATCCCAGTTCATTTGCAGCCACATCACTCACACCGTATCCTCGTGTGCGACAGCCCAGAAACGGCTGAGAAACGCATCGGGATTTTTGTTTTGAGCTAAAAGCATCGTTTTTACGAGCTCCTCGGAGAAAACACATCCCTTTCTAAATGCCTGGAAAACTCCCAGCAAACTGGGAGCGTTCCCCTATTCCAGCAAACAATGATAATGCTCGATGCTATAAACATCCGCCCTATTATTTCGTTATTAAGCATCCCTCCATTTGCTGCTATCACTGGTTTATTAGCATTTGCCATGGTTTGCATTACAGCCTGCCTCGGGGCTCCATCAGGCTCCCCCAGCGCACCGTGAAGAAAAAAAATATATGTAAATAACTGAAAATAAAGCAAGTCTGCCCTCAGGAATTTAGAGAGTTTGATCATTTATAGTTGGGTCTATGGAGATTGGCCATCGGAAGCAGAGCACGTCTCTCCACGAAGGGGAGAAATTACGGCAACAGTTTGATACCCCGAAGTCTTTGGGGTAACATTTTTGGGAAGTTTAGTGTGGATGGTGATGAAGAGAGTGATGGCTCAGCACGACGAAGCTCTTCAACATCACACTCCCATTGAAAAATGGATTTTTTTTTTTCCGTATTTTTCACACTCTCCTGAAGAGCTGCCCTGACTTTTACCGGCACATCCGCTGGAGAGGGAGCTGGAGTCCTCCACAAAAGCATCGTCCCAGCTACTTCCCAACACACCAACCAGCATGAGAGGCTGCGAGGTTTCCCACCACCTGCCTTGACCCTCGCCAACATCAAGTCCTGCCCAAAATTGCTCAATAAAAAGCCACAGCCAGGATTTCTCTAGCTCTGGGTGTACACACGCTGCCCGTGGGCTCGGGGCATCATCCTGCTCCAGGGAGGGATGCTGTAGAAAATGCTACATCCATACAGAAGTCCTGGAGGGTGAGACACCGGAGCAGTAACTCCCCAAAATTAAAAGCTGCTGAAACCAAGGAGGTCCAGGTGAAGGTGGGTATGGGAGATTCACACCATGGAAACACCCAAATTTATCAATAACGGCCCCACACTTGGTTCTCCCAAGGTGTGGCAGGAGGACTCAATCTCACATCGCCTGGACGTGGCACCCAATTTCTGGTGTGGCTTTTGTCCTTGACATGTGAACGCTTTTAAGATGATGAAACCATGTCATCTGTACTTTTTCCTTCTGAGCTCCAGCAGTTTTGTTAGGAGCTTGGGAAGAAAAACGTTTCGGGTTTTTTTTTCTTCATTCAGGAAGAACTGAAACATTTCAGCAAAATTGAATTAAAAAAAAAAACAACAAAAAAAACCCAAAACAACGCAGCTCCCGGCCAGCTTTCGGATCTCAGCCTTGTCCCGGTGCCAAGTTCATGAACATAGAGGGGAGGTGGGCTGGGGATCTTTTGTTTTGCTTTGTTTTGTTTTGACATAGCTAAAGGTTTTCCTGTAATCAACCGACCTCTAAAGAAAAACAGCAAGTTTCGCACACACTGAGCTATCTCACCCGCCGGGACACCTCCCATCTGATCCAGTCAAGAGCTGTCTAAATTGTCACTGATATCTGCGATAACAACAATTCAAAAATGCAAATACAACTGCCCTCCTGATTAGGTTTTTAAATGCCTGTAATTGGATCTTTCTTCCATGATATCAGGATTAGGCGCAAATTAAATTATCCAACTGTAGAAGTGTTTCAAACTACGTATTTATACTTTTACATATATATTTACAGGGTTTTTTTAAGAACAGCTTTGACCCAAAGCATCTTCTCATGCTCTTCCTAAACTTGTCACCATCAACCCCCTTCCTCTCCCCCATTCCTCTGCGATCCCTGGGGCTGGATTTCTCATTAAACATCAACCCTGACGCAATACTCGCCATGGTATCATCTACCCAGAAGTGCTAACAAAAGCCTCCTCATTTTTGTAGAATCGTACGATCGTTTGGGTTGGAAATGACCTTTTAAAGGTCATCTAGTCCTGCAATGAGCAGGGACATCTTCAACTAGATCAAGTTGCTCAGGCCCAAGAAAAATCCTTTCTGCATCACTTGCGCAGGCGACACTGCACGCACGACCGATAACCCAACAAAAATGGGTAACAGCTAAATTAGCATAGATGTCCACCAAGAAATCATAGCACCAAATGGAGACTGGTCTTATGAACCTTTCCTAGAAGGACTAGGACGCAAACATGAGCTCCTGGGGCAGCAAGGAGACCTGGAGGAGTGGTAAGATCCCTGCCTGGCTTCCCGGGAGGCAGCTTTCTGCTGGAAAATGGGCGATGTGGGCACCGCCAATGAGCAGATGAACCTATGGTCCTTCCTCCTTTATCCGCCAGCACATGCGGGGGGCATCTGTGCTTAAAAAAAATTGGCTGGACTAGTGTCAGCACAACGTGTCGTCTGGCCAGGGCCGAGGCTGAGACCAAGCTCAGCACGTCTCACGCCCGGTAATCTCTCTTGGCTGACCTTAAGTGGCATTTCTGAGCCCGAGGCAGAGCCATGCCCCCCATCTTCTCCTGCTCTTCGAGAAAGAAGAGACGGAGACACAAACCCCGGAGCTTTTATGGGTTTTTGCATGCTCTTCTTGAGGGCCCTCAGGGCAGCTCGGGGCACTCCACTTGCAGTTTTGCCCCCCGTGTTACTGGCAAGTGCCGTTTTTGCAGGCTCTCGGGAAAAACAACCCCTGAACTCTTACTCGAGAAGCGAACAGGCATTACATCAAGGTAAGGAGAACACCGAGCGTGACGTGCAACTACAACAGCTCATCAAAGCAAAGAAAAACGGGCACCAAAAAGGGAAATTTTACTTCCTTTCCAGTCTCTCAGGTAATTTACAGGCTACTTGGGCGGGGAAACAAACAAAAAAAAAAACCCAAGAAAAATCCTTCAAAGCCAGATTTCCAGGTATGCTTTGCAAAAGCAAAGAAAAAAATCCAAATTAAAGGATACATCCTGCTGCAGAAAAGGGTCTTTGTGCCTTTAACGGAGTTTGTGGGCAGCCTGGAGACACCACCCAACGGCAATGTTTGCCCCAAACCTTTTATATCTCTCTGCACACAAGGGCTAGACAGCTTCAGCTTCCTCACCCCCCTGCTTTTGATGGCTGGGATGATTTCTGAAAGCCTAATTTAGAGGACGGTCACGCGTAAAGCTCCTGGTTTTTGCACAGAAAATAAACCCTTACCTACTGCAGGGATGCTACCGCCCAAGGTGGCTCGTGGGGTCCCTCCACCTGGCCAACACAAGAGCCCCCAAAGGGCTGGGACAGTCAGTCACGTCAACACGTACTTAGGGAGCCCTTAATCTGTGGATTATTGACACGATAGACCATAACATCTCTTTAGGAGCCATTACAGCCCATCATGTCAGTAGGTACTTACGGAGTCCTTAATCCGTGGATTGACAGGCTAGACCATAAATTTGTGTCTATGTCTCATTAGGCAGCTCTTTATTACTCAACATATACAGTAGTCATGCAGGCTAAAGAGCCTTAAGATTATTTCTTTAATTTATTAACAAGTTGTCCACTCAATCACTTAAACGGCTCCTTGATCCTAGCAAAGTAAGTCAACCTTGCATGAAAATATGTGTCCACCTGAGTTTCCCCCCAAGACTTCAGTTTGCTGAAGTTTTCGAAGGGCTGGTATCCAGAAGCCGAGATGGTGCCAACAGACTTGAAATGAAACCTTGCAAGTCTGATCGGGACACAGAGGATAAAATTTGGCAGAAGTCATCAGGGGAAGGAGTCTGGCATTTCCCTGGTATTTGTTAACTAGGGCTTTGGTACGGACTCATGTTAGTGGTGACCTGCCAGCCTGGCAGCGCCCTGCTCAGTCCCCTGGTGACCCAACCAAGAACTTCCATCACCTTCACCACGGCTGGGAAACCCTCTTGTGAAATCAGGACAAAAACGAGGTCAGGTTAGATGGTGGGTAGATATGACTGATCCCCGAGGACATTCCCTAAGGTGCCCACCCCAACTTGGCGGCGCCTTGAGTCAACCTTCTCCCAACCTGGAACCCAGCCCTGACCTTTGAGGGTTAATTCAGGGATGGAACACAAAAGCAAGACAACAAACAGCAAAAGGGTCCCTGCAAGCATGTTGTTGCAGACCTACGCCTCAAGAGTGGGCACCAGTACGGCCAGGGTGAAGGCTGGCCCAAGAGGGATGTGCAAGCGTGAAAAATATAGGGTGATCATATATACCCATGAAGGAAGCCCAGCTCCCCGATGTCCCCTGCATCAAAGGACGGCAAAGAAAGAACCAAAGTGAAACTGCTGAGTTCATGGAGTCCACCAAACCAGCAATTTGATTCATAAACATCCTATTAGTCACTGCTACTGTCTAATTACGGCGATTAATCAATTACCACGGCTAAAAACGACTCGAGAAGAGAAGAATCTTTTTTTGTGCCCGTTTTCTTTAAAAGCCAAGCAAGGCTGCAGCTACAAGGAGGGGGGTGGAAATACGCAGGCACACACCAAAAATGCCTGTCTGCCTGTCTCCAGCGGTTAGAGAGGAGCCAGCTGACTCCAGTTTCCTCCATACCAGGCTTCGGGCCTCATCAGCCATGCAAATTATAGACTACCATGCTGTCTGAAGGCCGAATTTCGACTCAGCTCAGAGAAAAGCCTTAGAGGAAGGGTGGGGATGAAGAAGCCAGCCAAATCCATTCATAATATTTACAGTAAATGGGCCTCTTTGCTGTTGTTTAGTATACAGTCAGTCTAATTATTTTTGAAGTTTTAATTTAAAGAACCGTCTTTATCTGCCTCTCCTTCTGCACCCCTCAAAGGTGTGGGAAAACTTTTCCCTTCTTTCAAAAAAGCAGTAGGACAGGAATCCCTTCCCCCAGCTCCAACCCAGCGGGATGAAGGGATGCTTCAAGAGGGGAGACCCAGAATCCATGGGGTTTATAAGACCCCCCCGGGCCTCCCAGATAGGGACGGGAGGGGCATGCAGGTCCACAGGGAAAACCCCCAGAAATCCTATTTTCACCGCATGTGTCCCCGCTGCCGTTCTCTTCTGGGGGGGATGTCCCCGGAGGACCTGCTGGCTCGGGAGGTGTTGCAGGATGGCCCACGGCCCCGTGCACCCCCCGGCCTCCTCCCCTGCCTTGA
>NW_010566036.1:0-6702 GCF_000687285.1 Phaethon lepturus
CTGCCCTGGCTACCTGCTCCCATCTCTGCACCTTCAGTGCTGGTAAAACAGCCAGGAAACAAACCAGACCCCAAAAAACTTTTTCCAGCTTTTTCCAGAGTGAGCCCTAACCCTGTTTGCTGACCAGCCAGGCAGATGCGTTTGTACAAGGGAGAAAATTCACAGCCAGGGCAGGCTGGCAAGGTTTGAAAGATAATTTGCTGCTTCTGAAATTAACTGTCTCTGTACCACACACCTTGCCTACAAAAGAACTCTGCATTCAAAACATTACAACCAGAATAAACAAGGTCTTTAAAAATCCCGTCCTCATAAAAACGCATGCAAGTGAGAGCGATAAAACAATGCAGAAGAATTTGAACACTTTAACATATATTCGCTTTATCACTGCAAGGATGTTCTTCAGCAGTCAGTTTGGAAACAAGGCAGCATTACCATGAAAGCCAGAATTACATCAGCCAGAGGAACTGCTGCTGGAATTCCCCACCACAGCCCATTCTCTTTATTCTGCAGCACATTGCATCCTCACCTTCTCCTCTGAACACTGGTGCATTTCCAAAGCTGCTTCAACAAGAAGTGGATCAAAGCCTTTCTCACAAAGCTGTCCATGTGCAAACAGGTAATCCAAAACCTGTGCAGAATGAAGAAAAGAAACTAAGTTTGTGGGATGGCATTGGCAGCACACGGTTGAATACCATCTCTGTACTCGCAGAGGGGCCAACTATGGCTCTACCCCAAGCTTCATCTGGGACTAAGATAAAGTCCTTCCTAGCAGAGTTGAGATGCTCTTTATGCAACAGCTTGTTTAGAGAAAACAAACGAGCCCTTCTGTCCTCCTGTGCTCTCCCGCCAGCTCTGAATGTCATCTTCCACTCTAGTCAACACAGTCTCAGAAGCCTATTTTAGCCTTCCATGCCTGATCACTGAGAAGAAGTTTTTATAGTACAAGTTTTTAAAATGAAACTGCAGGTCCGGCAGTCGAGATGTGTCAGCTTGTCTCAGACAGCCGCAAGAGCTGATGCAGTCTGAAAGCAGTCATCCTTTTAAGATCAACTCGGCGTACTGGTGTCTGAGCTGCAAATCCCAGCTCACACCCCCAGAAAGCACCGCCAAATTTCTTATCCGTCCTCAGCTTTGAGAGGTACGGGAAAAGGTCAGATAGGTGATGCTAGGAAGGCAAAAGAACGCAGCCTGCAAATATAGCAGGATTTAAAACCACTCTCCTAAGGAACTTTTTTTCCATTTGATACTACAGTTCAGCCCAGCACACAGCTTAAACCACTCTCGATGCGTAGGTAGTGGACAAGCAGGTTAGCTCCACAAGCAGAAGTCACTGGGACACTCCTCCTCCCCAGGCAACAGGCACAGTCCCACCAGGCGATGCTCTGTGCAGCACACAGGCTGCCTAGGGTCAGCACGGAAAGTTTGGCCATGCTCTCCCCGCTTTAAGATGTTTGTTTGAAGGGCTCCAAGACCCAGAGTCACCCTTCACCCTGCAGTGCTTTATGCTCTGTGACCTGGTTTTAGCAAGTGTTTGAGGCAACGCACAAGGCAGGAAGCACCAGAAGTAGAGCGCACAAAAGGAAGTCGCTCAGTGGTGCTTTGTCAGAAGCCTTCAGGGCTGTCTTAAGCCTGCAGGGAACAGTCTCTCCACAAGGAGAGATGTCAGCATCGTAACCTCTTGTGCTCAGAACAAGGGAAGCTGGCGGCTTTTTTGTCACGTGGCACTAAGCATGGCATAGAGCCATGCTAAGCTTCCTTCAGATGGTTTTGTGGCTCCTGGGAAGGCTCTGTACCTCTCTCAGCTTCACATGGCGCCCCAAAACCATCCCAAGCTCAGCACAGAGGTGTGGCTGACTCAAGCAGTCTCTCATCAGAAACATGCACTGACACTCTTTTCTTCGGTTTTGGGAGCCTTTACTGCCAGGTGACAACTCTTCTAGTGGTTAATACCACAGTGAGCTACAGGCTGCAACCCCCTGTTAGAACAGAAGTATTCCCCCCTATCCATTGTGTAAACCCAAGGTTGTTTCTCAGCAGAATCCGCATCCAATCAAGGGTTTCTTTTCCATTGCACAAACTCTTACCTGGTCTATGTTCTGTCCCTTCTTCTTCATGGCTTTCAGGACGTTTTCAGGCGAGTACCCCATGTTGACGACAGTCTCTACACACTGCCTCTCACTAGCGGAGAGGGCCTGCTGTAATTCAGGAGCAGGGCCACCTGACCGCTTTGTGCAGCTGGTGTTATTGGGCACTTTAGACACTGGGAAATTTTGGTGTGTTACCTAAGGGGAAAACCCAGAGGCTGAGGTGATGGTCATCTTCTGCATCTCCACATCCTGTTTCTGGCTAGTGCAGAACCAGAATACCCCACATAATTGATCCGAGAGGCTTTCTGCGCTTCCCTTGGGAAGTTACTCACTGTCAGGATGAAACCAAGCAGCGCACATAGTCTGACTCCCACCATATTCTCTTTACCCTCAAAACAACAATCAACAACACAAACTCTTCACAATATACCCTCTCCTGCTGGTGGGACTAACATCTTTTCAATACCCAACCTTTGCAACAGTGGAAGTCCTTACGACAGAGCCAAACCCTGTACCTCAGAGGAAGCATGAAGATTGCTTCTTTCAGCCCAAGTTTACTTGTCACCTGTGATTTTCTGTATTCAAAGGAACACTGCTTGTGGAGATTTTCCAAAACACAATCCAGTGCTAGCATGCAGGTATTTGGGAACTTACCACGGGGATTTCTGTTTCCTTGTAGTCTGGGTGTACCTGTTGGAGAGCACACAAATAAGATGACTATAAAGATTATGTGCTAGTGAGCAGAATTTGCTACAGCTGTGGAAAAGAAGGGTTTTATGGCACAGATCTGGGAATAAGTCTACTGTACTAGGGAGACTTGTGGTCTGATCAGGCTTCCACATGTGATATGCAGATATTATGCAGTTGTGTGTAGTTACAGAAAAGCCATTGTAAGGATCGTTTCTTCTCTCAGCGCTCTACAAACAGATTATACTCCAAGAAGGATGTGTCCCCCTCATAATAATTGTAAATTTGTTTATTCCATCTCTGTAACGACTACATGTTCATACAGCTCAGTGTAACACCTTGGCTCCTGTTCAGCTCTTGACCCAGTGCAGCCTGAATAAGTGATAATTTTGAAGTCATTGCCTAGAGACTTCTCTTGACTTTTTGACCATAAGAAGGGGCACGAGAAACATACGCCCCATTTCTACTCCCAAAGCACTGCATTCATATGCCATGCACAACATGGCACATTGGCTATAAAGAGCATGTGATTTTTCTACCAATGCCCAACGCCTGGTCCCATTCCCTGCATGCTAACAAGGCTGCGTAACGTTCCCTGCTGTAAGCCTGCTCTGTTTCTGCAGAACCAGGTTGCCAGTGGGCAGAACCTCCCCACTGCTTTATACTACTTTGCCCAAGATAACAGCAGAGCAAAGGCAGAACTTTGCCCCACCACATCTGTACATTTCAATTCATCCATTTAAAAGTCACCCTGCATTTTAAATAGGAATAGAAAAGACTGCAAGAAATCACTGTGGACCAAGAACCTCAGGTTTTTGCATTTCTTGATACATAATATGGCAACATAGTTTGAAAGCTTGTTTACTTTTTTCACAAAGGCCACCTTTGGGCCCCAAAAAAACTGTTTACAGAAAAACAGTTCTGAGAAATCTATTAGGATTTTGACAAATACCATTTATTTGCAAAAAAACCCCAAACCACCATTAACAAGGTTTTGTTCTGCATTTCTGACCATTTTCATCTCCAGGGTAAGAATTTATCTTCTAGGAGACAAAACCTGAGAAATTATATTCAGTGTGATGGACCGGTTTACACTAGGACCCTCTCCTCTTGATGGCAGAAGGGTTTCAAGCTCTTTGCGCACACCCTATCCAGGCACTTTTGGCAGAGCAAAAAGCACTAGAACATGGGATACACTGGAATGAGGGTCTGGAGTAGCCCTGAAATCAGCTGGTTATCAGACTGAAAGATGATGCTTTGTTATTGATGCTGCAGCCAGGAAAACCAAAACTGCTTCTGACAGCAGAGATTCAATAGTCTGGGAAAACCAGCATCTCCTCCTCCCTCTACTCGAGCTTGACAACCTGTGCTTGTGGTCAGTGACTTCCGGCAGTGGAGGGAAACACCTAAAGGAATGGCACAGGACAAAGCCAGGACTGATCACTCAGCAGCCGTGCTCCCTGATGTCTCAAAGCTGCCTTTCATTGCTCTTCAAGAAGCAGATATGCAGTGCTTTCAGTATGTGCTTGCACACTGTGCCTACTCTTAGGGACTTCCTACAATGGCCAGAAGCCCTGCTTGCAGCTGGTGTACCCACACACACCACACTGCTGCAGCAGCATGTTCTAAATGGTCCACTAGGAGTGCCCCATCCTCCCATAAACAGAGATTTCTGTAAATAAAATGCACTATACTAGTCACGTTTCTGATCAACTTTGTTTAATTTCAACCTGTTTTCTTCACTAGTCATTTCTCCCTCTACCAATGCTGCAAAAAGCAAACCAGTGAGCTTCAAAAAAAGAAGAGAGGGGACCACTCAAGACAGAATCAGTGGAGCCACAGAGAAATCACAGGTTTATTTCCATCCAAAAAATCCTAGATTGAGTTCATAGAATCATAGAAGAGTTTGATTTAGAAGGGACCTTTAAAGGTCATCTAGTCTAACCCCCTGCAGTAAGCAGGGACATCTTCAACTAGAGCAGGTTGCTCAGAGCCCCGTCCAACTAACCTCGAATGTTTCCAGGGATGGGGCATCTACCACCTCTCTGGGCAACCTGTGCCAGGGTTTCACCACCCTTGTTGTGAGAAATTTCTAGAAGTAAAAAAATTGTAAAAAATTAACTGGTAAAGCATAAAGTCTAGTGGTAACTTCAAACCCAAAATTATGATTTCTAGTCTTGTGAGAAAAAAATTATACATCAAATCACTGTGGAATACACTGGGACATATAATTGTCCTGAGGCTTTCTAAAAAGGACAGGCTTATTCTTGTGTAACCTTGCAAAAAAAAAGTACTTGGTAAAAAACCAACTTTGGTACTTAAATCAAACTTGCAACAGGCCCTGCTAAAAAGTCTGTCCCCATCTTTCTTCTAAGCCTCCTTTAAGTACCAAAACTTAAAGTTTTAGACTAAAAGAGGCCTGTAGTGATAGGACAAGGGGTAATGGTTTTAAACTAAAAAGAAGGTAGATTCAAACTAGATCTAAGGAGAAATTTTTCACACTGAGGGTGGTTAAACCCTGGCACAGGTTGCATGGGGCTCTAAGCAACCTGATCCAGTTGAAGATGTCCCTGCTCACTGCGGGGGGGTTGGACTAGATGGCCTTTAGAGGCCCCTTCCAACCCCAACCATTCTATGATTATACGATTTTGTCAAAGCTTACTGTATTAAATTTGTTCTGGTGATCAACAAACAGCTGTTATGTTGTGCCCTGATGAATACATTAGTGTCAGAATACTGTATTTCACAAGTAATAGTGCATTTACCTAAGCCTGAAAACATGTGAAAGAACAACAGGAGAGCACATGGTTTCACACAAAAAAAACCCCACAGTATGCCAGTAAGACCACAGAACCACTACTTATATTGGACAGAAGAAACCAGATTATTTTAGAGCCAGCTAAAGGATTTGACTCTACAGCTTTTACTAGGCTTCACGAGTATTGGTGTCCAGATCTTGGGTTTTGGAAAAAAAGCCCACAAGCTTACTCAAATCTCTGCTTTTACTCACAAAGAGACAACGACAACAGCTGATGTGCAGTTAAGTGTCCTCAAAGTAATTTTAGAACTTGCTCTAGGTTTGAGGAAACAAAGCGTCAACTTCCCATCTCAGAGCGGTATGGTAACTAACTGTAACATTAAGTGATCTGAGATGATCCTCAAGAATGGTTTTGGTATCTACCAAGCAATCCGTCCACCCCACTTCACAAGGAAGAGGGTAAATACCAGATTTCAGACAACCACCATTTTAAAAGGATCTCAGGAAGAAAAGAAAAAAAAAAAGGAAAAAAAACTACATTTGTTTCACTGCAGGTCATCTGCAAGCACTGTTTTCTTTTCTGAATGACACAGCACATCTTAATGTACTATTGCTTCTATTCCTTGAAAAGCCTGCATATCCCCTTATTTCCAGCAAATAAATAAGCAAGCCAAGGAACAAATCTAGAAGAGATTTAACTCAAAACTTAGTAGCACTTCAGAATCCAATATATCTCAGTCTGGTAAGCCAGAATATAAGATCATACAAAGATGATCTCATGTGCTTAGCTCAAATGTGTGCAACTACAAACAACAAGAGCTGAAGACCTAAAAGAAAAATCACCAGAACTGGTCTAATGTATTGGGTTTGCATTGCAATGTTTGGGTTGCAGGAGGGCTACAGGGGACTTCTGTGAGAAGTTGATAGAAGCTTTCCCCGTATCTGATGGAGACAGTGCCAGCCAGCTCCAAGGTGGATCCACTGCTGGCCAAGGCCAAGCCCATCAGCAATAGTGGCAGCGCCTCTAGGGGAACAGTTAAGAAGGGTAAAAACTGCTGCACAACTTTAGCCAGGAAGAGGAGTGAAAATATGTGAAAGGAAGAACTCTGCAGCCACCAAGGTCAGTGCAGAAGGAGGCTGGAGGGGCTCCAGGTGCCAGAGCAGAGATTC
>NW_010566037.1:0-252 GCF_000687285.1 Phaethon lepturus
GCTTCTCGCCAGACGCCATCTCCCCCTTCCCCTTGGCGCGACGGGAGGGAAAAAAAAACCGCACAAAAACCCGCCACGCCGCTCCGCGGAGTGTGACACCCGTGTCTCTTCCCTCGCAACCTCCACGGCACCGCTATGACGCAGCTCATCTCGATCCCTTTAACTTTATTTTGGGGGTTTGTTGTTTTTTGGCTGACACCGTGACGCAACCCTGTGCTGTGGCGGGGGGGGCACGAAAAAGGGAACACACCC
>NW_010566037.1:283-2620 GCF_000687285.1 Phaethon lepturus
GACCTAAGTACGCGCTTGTCTCCCGGTGAATGCGGCGGAACGGGGACCTTGGAGCTCATCTCCCGCTGAAAACGGCCAAAAGACACTCGCACGGGCGAAGGGACGGAGAGAGAAGACAGAAAACACGTTAAAATAGACCGAGAACTGCTCGGCCGGACAGTTCCTCCTCTGCGTGTGCGTACGCTCGGGTCTGAGCCCGGCCGTGGGGCCACCGACCTGCGCACCGCTCTGTAGAAGGAGTACTTGCCCCTTGCACACACCTTCTCCTGTTGCCACATGCACACACACCCCCGCCGCGGAATTAATACGTGTGGCTAAAGCCGCAGGTGCCCAGAGGGTTGGAAAGTTGTAAAAAGCACCGAAACTCGTCGAGGTCCTGCTTAGGGACCTGGTGGTGTTAAGACCCCACGAACGAAGGTGTATCTGCGGCTCGATTTCACAGACAAGGCTGCAGCATTTCCCACTGATCCCGGCGGATCCCCGAAATCAGGGACCAGGAGGGAGTGGGAAGACAGGAGTTGGGAAAGGCATCTTTCCCCGTTAAAATGTGAGGGAGCACCTTATGATTTCCAAATAACCCAGAGCCCAGGGGGTCACCTTTCGGGGAGGGTGGGAGAAGGTGGGGGCTCGAAATGCAGAATTGTCACAGCTTGTTGCTGATGTTGAATTTCCTAAAGGAAAAAAAACCCTAAACAAACCACAAAAAACCAACCCAAAAACAACCCAACACCAACCTTTCCTGTCTCGAATCTGACAAAGTAAACAGGATTAATTCACCATATGAAAAAACATTAATGCCTTCTTAACAAATGGAGAAATCAGGAGAGAAAGCGGTTTTAACAGGACGTACAATATTAATAGTTTGAACATTTTATCGTAAAAATGAAAAGCCACTGATATACGCTTAAAAGCCGCCGTATACGCTGATTGCTCAAGCATTAATGAAGAATGCCCCAGATTAACTATTTGCTCTTCGAGGGATGCAGCAATATAACTATCTTTTAGCACCATTAGATGCTTTGCTATTTCTTTGAAAATACCCCTGCGAGTGGGGTGAGGCAGAACAGTTGAACGTAAAAATGAACTGCAGCTAATTTCGCTTAAATAATAGTCGAAACCTGAGCGCCTCGCGAAGATTCTCAACTGTGCTTCTCCGAGCCCAATGACAATAGAAATACTCTGCTTTAAAAGTAAGACCGTATTGGTTTTTCCAAAGAAACCAATGCATCCCTCCTGCCATTTTACCGCAGATGTAAATTTATTTTAATGAGAAGGAGTGGAAGGATTTATTTTGCTAAAATAGAGTTGGGGATAGAGCCGGTGTAAATCTTTAGGTTAAAAAAAAAAAAAAAGGAAAAAAAAAAAAAGAGGAGGAAGCAGGGGGAAGCTGCTTTCCTGGCAGAAAGCTGCCTAACAGTCCTCTAATTCTTTCTAGATTAAATCGCAATATGAATACAGCATCGAACAAATACCGAGTTTCGCTCTGAACTCAGTGGAAAGCAGTTACGTCTAACAGAATTCAATGAATTCCTCTTCTCCCTCAATGTAGTATGTGTGTGTTTTTCTCTTCCACCACACTGAAGTTCCATGAATAGGGAAAGTGGCTCCTATTGTGTGCCTCTGAACTTCCAAGTCAATGCAATTTTTAACCACTGGCTTGTGGTACTTTGAAAATCACCAGGGGCTGTCAGAGTTGGGTCCTCTGAAAAATTTACAGTGCTAAATCAGAGCATATGCTGTGAGAGAGGAGAAAAAAAAATTGCTTAAGATCGGAGCAAGTACAGTATCCGGCTGCCCCCTAGTGTAAGTCTCTTATCTGCCTAAAATTCAACTTTAAAAGAAAAGGATCTCTTAAAGGGAAACGACTTTTGGCTCACGTATGCATACGAGAATGAAACTTCTGTACATTTTAATCTGATTAATTCCTAAGGATTTAAAATTAATTGGCTTGGGCACTCCTAGACCGGACTATAAGATTTCTGCATCAGGGTTTCTGAGCGCGCTGTACAGAATAGGTATTTTTAAAGGGATAGTGGTGAGGGATTGGGGGGGGGGTGTGATTTTTTTTTTTTTTAAACGAGGAACCTCGCATGCTGTTGTCAGACAAAACACTTTTGCTGCTTAAAGTCAGATCTACGTCTTTTGCAATAATACTAAAAAAAAAAAGAAAAAAAAAAGAAGGGATGAATAATTGCCTTAAAGCCTCAGCCGAACTGCCAACCACACCTTCGGATGGTGAGTATATTCCAGCTTCTTTCCATTGTACTTGCTTAGCCCGAGCAGGGACCGGAGGGGGAGAGGGGATCTCAGCGCTCTACCTTCCCCACCGACCTCTTC
>NW_010566037.1:2655-4528 GCF_000687285.1 Phaethon lepturus
GCTGCCAGCTGCACCCGGCAAGACAATTCCTTGCAGTTTAATACCTATCACTTAAGTTCAGAGACCGGTCCTCCCCTCCCCGGGCAGGTCGGTCCGCCGCTGCCCCCGGGCTCTGCCTCCGGGACGCTGCTTTGGCCGTGACTTTGAGGCGCTTTCCCTCGCCTCGGACCTGAAAACCGATTCCGGTCGTTGGGTTTGTTCGCTTGTTTGTTTGTTTGCTGCTTTGCTTTATTTAGCTAAAGGACGTGCTAACTGATGGTGCTGCAATTACACACACTTGGGTCTCCCCCCCTCCCCTCTTCCCCTCCTTAGAGCAACCCACGTAACCTTAGAAACGATCGTTTAAGACGTACGTTAGCTAACATTTGCTTTTTTGGATTTTTTGTTTTCCTTAAAAGAGAAACACAAGAATCACAACACATTGCCCGAAAAAAGTGTCAAAGAAGAAGAAAAAAAACTATAAGTAAACATACCAAAACCATATTTGCCTTGTTCAAGGTCCCAAATCGCTTGCATCTTCCTTTTTCTACCTCTCCTTTAGTTTGGCAGGTGAAACAAACAAACAAAAAAAAATAATCAGACCGCTGTTTGCCCCCCAGAAAGATGTGCGTTGGGTAATTAAAGAGAAGTCTCCTTCTTGGTGTTTATCTAAGCGATTGTGCAAACTGATAAAAAAAAAAAGAGAGAGAAAAAAAAAGTAAAGTTACAGCCTTCAGGGGGGGAAAAAAAAGGAGGCAAGGTGAAGGGAATAGATCTCCCACAACCTAAAGGGAAGTGCTTTCGATGTATTATTAGCGATCAGCCTTGGGAGAGAGGAAAAAAAAAATCCTGAACACACTCTAACTTTACACAGACAAGATTTCAGGGGGGGCTTTGTACATAGCTGCTTAGGAATGTGCGCCTCGCCTTTAAGAAAAAATCCCCAAGCCCAAGGTAGGAGATGTCTTTGAGTGATCCTTGTCTCTCATTTCATTCCTTAGAAGGAAGAGCGAATTACCCTTTGTGGGGGGGGGAAAGGGGGGAATTAAAAAAAAAAAAAAAAAAAAAAGGAGAAAATATTCACAACCCACCCTTCCAATTGGGGAGGGAAAAAAAAAAGAAAAAAAAGAGGGAAATCTCCTAACTTAATGACTGTGGGGGTAGGATGGATGCGACCGATTTCAGCTCCCCCCCCCCCTTTTCCCCCCCCCCCCCCCCCCGGCAAGGGAAAAAAAGCAAACAACTACAGGCTGAACTATCAACACATGCACCGAAGGGGAAAAAATATATAGTGTCCTGTGTAGGGTCGGCAGGGAACGCAAGCACACGCTAAAGCAAGTTGGGAAAGAATCCGAGCTAATCAGCAATCCCTTTCTCTCTCTCTCCTTCTCTCCCCCCCTCTCTCTTTCACTGCCCCTGAGATCCCAGCTCGAAAGAGGTACTCCACATTTTTTCATTACCAAAAATCCGTTGCAATAATCATTTGTTGCTAATTGAAACCCTTGGAGACATTTTTCCCCACCCCCTTCACAAACATGGCAACTTCTAGACATGGGAAGCACGTTTAGTTTTATTTTATTAAAAAAAAAATTACGGTTAGGAGGAGGCTGAATCTTTCACCCACGAGAAATATCAGCTCGTCAGCCCCCTTCCCCGGGGGGGTGGTACGGGACCCCAGTACAGTGAGGGCTTGGGAAAATTTGGAATACATTATACCGCCTTTGGCAGGAGAATACTCTCCAACTAATGGATTCCTGCTCCTTTTTGTGTGTGTGTATCAGTGTGGGGGGTTTCTGGAAAGAGGGGTGGTGGTCGTGGTGATGGGGAGCCGAGCTTTTATTTTAAGAAACTGTTAGGGTAAGAAGTGTGTCATACTTGACAAATGGAACAAACG
>NW_010566037.1:4654-13538 GCF_000687285.1 Phaethon lepturus
GCTTGTCCTTGCCTTAAAACAGGAATTAAGTTAACCACAGTGCTGCATGTTAATTGCATGTTTACTGGGCTAATGAAAATTACAAAAGGCTTTTGCCACCTCGATGGGTGATGAAGAAGTATGAAGGCGATTGTCATTGCAGCCTGCGGGGAGGGCCGGGGCGGGGAGCTGGGGGGGCCGGGCACGAACAGTATTGATCAGAAGAAGGATAAATCTTTTAACTGCTCGTTAATACCATAAATATGGTCTACACAAGTTTCCACTCTTGTTAAGTCTAATCAGTACATGGAAGATAGAGACATAGCCCGCTTGAATGAATTTTTATTATTGCCAGAGGGGTACTTGCATCTGTGGGTTCTCTCCCTTTCTCACTTTGCGGCCCCCACCGCCCCCCGCCGCAAGCTCCGAAATCCCCCCTCGCAGAGGAGGATCATGAAGGTGTGCAGAAAGCACAGGAGACAAACTCGAGCTTTTCGTCCTTTCTCCCCTTTTCCAAATGCTCGTTTTCTGTAAAGCTGAAGGGGTGAGGAAAAGTCCAAAGGGGGGAGCCCCCTCGCCCCCCCCGCCCCCGTTTATTCTTGAGATCCGTGGGTGAAAGGATGACCTAGTAATTCAGTTTGATGATAACAATTTTCATGCTTGAAAACAAACTGCCAAATTAAACCTAAATGGAAAGGTAGTGGGAGCAGGGCATTTCGAGATCCCCCTCAACTCTCCTAAAGGGATTGTTTGGCAAAAGGAGGAGGGAAAGGCAATTAAATAGACTAAAGATGATTTAAATCCCAACCAAATATAATTCCAGGGAGAAATTTCCCCCCTCCGGTGTTGCCCAGCCCTGGATTTGAAAACTTTGGCCCAACTTGTGGCGATAGCTCCAACTTTGCTCCACAGGGGTCAGAGGTGAGGGCTATTTTAACCCTAAAAGCCTGCGAGTGACCAAGGTTGAGGCTGGGCTGGCAGCACTAATAGCCATAATTACCTCCTCCCCTTCCAGGGACATTCCTCGCAGCAGCACCAGCGTTAGACGCCGAATTGAAGAAAATCCTGGAGCTGAACATATCTTGGGGGGTAAATAACAGCAATATGAAGGAATTTCAGAGCTCTCCCTTTTGCTTGGGGGGATTGAAGCCTTTTTTTTTTTTTCTCTCCTTTTTTTTTTTTTTTTTTTACTCCTTTTTTTTCCCCCCGTTGCCAGCATTCCCAAGGCGCTGGGTCTTTGTCTTAGAAGGAATGGAGTGTCTGAATGGTGTGAAAGGGACAGAGAGGGTCGCTTCAAATCGATTTTACTTGTCCTCTCTGTCTTTTCGGATCAACGCTCTTCAATGGACACATAGGTGCTCTTTCAACCAAAAACTTGTGCAACATTTTCTGCCTGTATTGGTGCTAAATACAATAAATGCTGGGCAGATTTTTTTTTCTTTCTTTCCAAAGCAGAAAGCACCCTAATTAAATTGTTTTATATGGACAGTCAAGACAGACCAATTAAGTATGCATTAGTATAAAGATATATTCGAGAGATAAGCGCTCTATAGGAGCCCTGTCTAGGCAAGGTGTGTGAAGTGTCCTCTCGAAGAGAGGCTGTAAGCAGGGTTTCGTATGGATTTTTCCCCTCCATTGCCTCCTATACTCGAGTAACGGACTGAATAAGTTAGCGAAAAGCCATTAGTGAAAGTGATTTCTGAACAAAGTTAACAGGTGGATGTAGCCGGTTTTAGATGTGAATAACAGTCCCACATCTATAATACACCGCCATATATTTCTGCAGCACGTATGCATGCAACGTACATTCACAGAGATAAACGCCTTCGACCTATAGCTTATGTGCAAAATACACACACAGGGAAATAAAATAAACAGCTGGGCACTTCTGTAGGCGACAGCACATGATGTGAGTAAGCACACACACCGTGCAGATAGAGCCGTGTAGCTATTGTGTATAGGCACCCAGCCCTGCAGCAAAGACAGGCACAGGCACCCGAGGCATAGATGCTGCCTGGGTGTGCTGCACGGACATCCCACCCGAGATCAGCGGGCACACGCTCCGGGGGCAATTACAAGGGGAAATATTTCCTATTCGAGGCATAGGCTTTCCCAGGAGCGAAATAACAGATCAGGATAAAACCTACACACACACAGAGACGAACTTCTCTTCCTGTCCATTTTATCACCCTGGGAGAGCTCCCGTGTATGGTTAACCACAGGAACCGGGCTTCCAGCTCTTCTCCATTGCCATTATTATTATTTTTTTTTCACTGCAAATTTTCCATGTTGTTCAAAAAAACCCAACAACAACAACAAAAAACCCCAAACCCCAAAACCCAACCAACCCAACAAACCCCAAACAGACAAAAAAAAGGAATCAGCCTCCATCCCCGCCTCAGCCTGGTCCTGGGGCAGGCAGAGCTGCGGGATGCGAGGAGGAGGAGGAGGAGGGAGGTAGGCTGGAAGTTGTTGGGGCACCCTCCATCATCCCTGGGCACTTTGTTACCCACCCGCCGAGGCAGAGCTGTGGGAGCGAGTCCGGCGCCCGGAGATGCTGCAGAGTGGGACCGGGGAATCGCCCCTCTGTCGTGACATTGCACCGCAGAGACAGGACGGGTTTTTGCTGGAGGGGTCGGGGAAGAGGGGCCGGAGGGGGTAGAGGGATGCGAAGCAACCGTGCGAGGGCTGCCCGGTTTGATAGTCATTTTCTAACAGCGCTTTTGATGTGTTAGCCCCTCAAAGAGAGATGGGAGACGGGGAAGAATAAGCTATTCCTTGCCTAGGTGCTTTAATGTCACGGTAAACAGGTTAGAAACAGACGTTTTTAAAGCCTCCATTTCTCTTTACTGGTTACCTTCGAGGATAAATCAGAACAGACTGTATGGGGGGCAAAGAATAAGGAGAATCTCAGCAAGTCACTACCCGGACAATAGTCCACCTCCTGTTGGGTGGCGTATTGATCAGGAGAGGAGCTGAAGATGTCGCCACACTAAATATTTACTGATCACACACAAATAGCTGGGACTTGAACGATTTTCTCCTGTGAGGAGAGCAGAGAGAGAAGGGTAAATCATTTTATTAGTGTGTATAAAGCAAAGAGCACACTCTGGCTTGGAGTGTTTTAAGATGTGTCTTCAGCTGGATGAAAAGAGTTAGGGAAATCGATATGGAGTGATTAGACGAGCCAGTCGTGTCAAAGAGAGAGGCTGTGAATTTCATGGATATGGTTATACCGGGAGGGGGAAAATATATCGGGAGATTAAAGGGAGGAACCCATTGTAGCGAGCCAATGAAAAAATAATATCTAATCAGAGCCGGCAAAGGTAGGGACGGGGTAAGACCCTCATTTCTAAAGAATCACATCAGCTGGAGAGGGATCAGGGACACACACGAGAGAGGCAAACGGGGGGACAGCAGGCGAGTAGGAGCCCAGAAATGCTACAGAGCAAATGCAGGAGAGGCAGAGAAAAGTCGCCTCTGTAGAGCAATGCTGAGACACCACGAAAATGGGGACAAAAGACCCAGGAGCGAGGGGAAGGCGAGGGCTGGAGGAAAGGGGTGCCTGACTTCGAGGTGAAGGTGAGGGGTCTCCAGCCCCGTGTGCCCAGCAGGCAGGGGGGTCTCTGGCAGCAGAAGCGAGGGGTTTAAATCCTTCGTCTACAAGTTTGTTCTCCCCCCCCGCCCCCGCCATGTGGTGAGTAAAATGGGTTTTAGCGTTTAAAACCACCTCATTTTATCCACATAATGACAAGGCTCGTAATATGTAATCTACAGATTACTGCCATTCGAGGGTGACCACAAGTGGCATAAAAAAAAATAAAATAAAAAAATCAGCATTTCTACAAATGACAAAATTGCTAAACCCAGCCCGGGCTTTAAGTATTGAAGTTGGGGAGCTGCTGCTGCTGCAGGATTCGGTCGGTCGCAGGGAGCAATTAAGCCGTGGCTCAGGTACAGCCCTAGGCTGGCTCGGCGGATTAAAGAAAACTTTGCTAGAGACGGGCAAATGTCTAAGTGCCAAAGGGCAGAAAGCTGGGAGCAGGGCAGGGCTCTGCCAAACGACGGTAAAACACGTTCTTGAGGGATGCTCGGGATTTTTTTTTTCTTTCCCGAATCACTGATGTTTGGGCCGTGGTCAAACGCTACCTTCTCTCTGCGTATTTTTCTTTAGCAGAAAATAAGATGCGACTGCAAAGAACTAAATCAAAGGAGCGAGAGAAAGTTTGAGCCGCACTTTAAAAGATGCTGATTGCTGGGAGGGAGGAAAGCCAGCTAAAGCTAGGAACCGAGGGGTAAAACTGATGTGAAAACAGCTTTTCACTTCTCCTCCAAGTGCTAATTTTGCTACTGTAAACAAACACTGAAGTTAGAAACAGCTGCAAATAGCCTGCAAAGGGCACCCAGGGCTGAGGGACGAGGGGGAAAAAATGACTTTTGTTCAGCTCTCGGGCTGAATTTCACCCAAACTTCGCTTTCTGCCGAAATCAGTTGCTAATGCTGGTTTTAGCTGGGGAGAAGGGGCGCGGGGGGGAAATAGGCATATCGAGCGCATTGCCTGTGAGCCTGTAGAGCGCAGGCAGCGCGGCTGGATCACTAGTGCAACAGGAAACCTCGGGATAGACTCAGCCTAATTAACAGTTTTCCATAGCTGAAGCGATTTTTAAGAATCCCAGTGGATTAGCCCAATATGTTCAGGTGTGAGGCTACGAGGGCCTATAACTCCTTTCACTATAATCTTATAACCTCCTTACCTAATTCCTTAGATTGCAGATAGGAAGAGTCTGACCCTGGAGGTCGTAAAGAGCCTGGTTTCATTAACCCTTCCCTCCCCAGCGCTGCTCCAAGGTTAACTGCGCCAGGCTGTGTCTCTGGGGGAGGGAGGGCAGAAGAAAGGGATTTGCAAGAGGAGTCGATCCGACCGGGTAAGGGGGGCAAGGCTTAAAATGATTTCTGCTCCCTTCATTCCCCTCCCTCGAGCCAAGGGAAAAATGGAAATGGAACTTTTCTCTTTCCCATGCACCGGGAGGTGCATAAATGTACGGGCGTTTGTGAGACAATTAATTCCCTTTACACCATCTCAGAGGTTGGTTTTTTTTAAATTTTTTTTCCCCCAAACATGGAGGAAATGAAACATTCTAGAAACGTCAGATAATGCAAAAAGCCAAGCAAAATCTCCATCTTTAAGACCAGCAGCAATCTCCTGAGCTCCTTGTCCATAGTCGAGCTGTAATCTTGAAAGGAGAAAAAAAAAAAAATCTAGAAAAGCTTCTCAGACTGTATTTGCCTGGTAAAACACCTGGTTTATATTTTAATAGGTAGTTACATTGTATTGATTCAGGGTACATCATTGATGTTGAAAGTTAATAACTCTCAAATTATATCTATCTGCCTACAGACATAATTGCATACATAGTATAACACTGTAAGAATTTGCATTTTGCAGCACATTCTTTGTTCTTAAATCTTTTAACACATTGAATCGTTCCTTTGAAGAAAATGCTATTGAACTACATGTTTAAGGAAAAGATGCTTCTAAACTATATGTTTAAGCAATGAAATTGTTGAGTGAAATACAGGTTTCTTTGTATTTCACACAAACCTTGCCATACGCCAATCTTAACCTATACATCTGAACTGCTTTTCTTTTTTTTTTTTTTTTCCCCCCCCCCTAGTCAGAAGGCAGAAATATGTGAACTGCTGAGAGAGGTGGGTACTTTTTGGTAAGTATGTTTAGATATGATCTTCAGATACATTTATTGTACTTTCAAATTCTTTGGATACTGATTGAGCTAGCAAACAATATCCCAGCTGAGTGTCTCAGCTCCTTCTCTATTTGACAAGCTCTTAATATAGAATTATATTGTAGCCATCCTTCTACTAAACAATATAGCTGAGGAGTCAGCAAGAAAGAAAAAAAAATCTTAAAACCAAATTATAATTGCTGTCTTATATCTGACTCCTCTTCCTTTCCACAGTCCTAATGAACTCTTTAAAGTTTTTTTTTTTTTTTTTTAGTTCTGAGTGACAGATCAAAAATAATTAGCAGAATCAGAAGCAGCCGGAAAGCTTGAAATAATGTGTCTAAATATTTCATATTCCTACTTATAATACCAACCCATCAGTTGTAAAAAGGAACCGTTCCCTATTTATTCTGTGGTAGTTTATAAATACAGAAAGATAGATCCTTTTTTTTCTAGGGCCTGCCTCAGAGATGACATAAATAGGGATTGAACTACCAGGAAAAATAAATGAAAAAAACCAAAACAAACCAAAACCCTGGACAGGAATAGAGACAGACAGATAGACAAATCACTGCATCTGAACAATGTTACGTACCACATGAGGGGATGGTAAAAAAAAAAAGAAAAAAAAGAAATTGCATATTTATAACCTCATAATTAAAATACATTCTTATCTCTCCTCTGAAAGGTTGCAGCTTTCTTGGAAATATTTTGAGTGCATATTTTAAGCTCCATGTCCTGTATTGAATTAAGATGAGCTGTTTTACCCAAGAGTGAAATACTTTTTTGCAATTTAAGGTTTAAGTTTCAACAGCCTATCAATTGCCATACCATTTTCTTAATATTTTACCTCCTTACGTTTGGAGACTTTATTTAAAATGGTGTCAGTTTATATCAAACTCTAATTTCTGTTTATATAGCCAATATTATCCAAAACAGTCCCCTGTGTTTGACTGAGGTAAATCAGATGAGCGTTTTTCACATTCAAAGGGTTAAAGCTAAACTGAAAACTTTAAAGCAAAGGGATACCAGCAAACAGTGAAAAATGGCACGTCTGCTCTCTCTTGACAAGCTTGCATTATATCACATGTAAGGAAGCAGAAATTTTTGAATCTAAGACCAGTTTTAGTTTTTAATAGGAAATAATTACATGGAACTTTATTTCCAGAGAGAATGTCCCTTCCAGCTACAGTGTTTTCCTTTGATCTAAGTATTAACTGGTAATAAAATAACAATATTTTGGATCCTAAGCATATTGGTGCTTAAAGGAATGTTATGCTTTCAATCAAATTCTACTGTAGATTATCCAAAGGTATTCATCCTTCTTTTGTCAGAAACCAATTTGCTCTTTTGCTCCTGCAGCTACTTACACGTGTTTTAGTAGACTCTGTTATTTTATAGTACAAGTTGCACTGTCGAGGTGGAAAACTTTTAGCTGGAGCAAGGTCATGTTCCAGCCTGGCAATTTGGGCTGTTTCTCGTACAACTCCCCAGTCCAGCCCTTCTTTACACTTGTTGTACACCACCGCCATCGCTCACCTCTGCGGGCGACTGCCGCGGACGTCTTTGCAGCACTGTTTTGTTTTCAATCTTCAGATATATTTATTGATTAATTAATTAATTTATTTAAACCTGCCGAATCAATCATTTGGACCCATCCTGAACAATTAACCTCCCCTTTATATTGCAGCCCCAAGTGTAGTACTTCATAAAGACATGAAAAGGACATCCCAGACAGCAGGACCCGAGCCCAGGCTTGTCACGGAGTATAAAAGGAGAGAGAAGGGGAGTTTTTATCTCTTTGCCCTGCCAATTCTTAATAGTTCTAAGTTTCAGTGTGACAATAAAACAGTTTTGATAACATAGCTCGTGGGTTTCTCTGCCACATAAAGTTTTCTTAATAATAAAAAAGAAGAAACTTTATCCCTGCTAAATTAAAATAGGGCAGATGTTGGATATGGTTCATATTAGCCAGCCTTTCACCCCTTTGCCCCTGGCACTAAAGTTCTGACTTTTGCTTTCTACTATGTCTGTTTCTAACTGAAAGGTATTATTCCTGCCCTAGCTCTCTTCTTCTATTTATTTTTTCAGCGTCTAAAATTAAACCTATTCATTTAGTAATACACATTCTATTTCAGATTGCTAAACCTGGCCAGAGAGGGGAAACGTTTTCCAAAAAGTGATGCACCACTGACCTTAAAAGAAAACATGAGGCAGGGAAAGCTGTTCTTAAAAGGTTTATTTCCAGAGAATTTTGTAGCTCTGTTGATATTATAGGGATAATGGCTGTATTGCAATGGGCTTTCGAGGCCCAAGAGGTTTATGTTTTCTTCTGACCACAAGTATAATAAAATTTTAAAGGTGCACAAAGTCTCATCACTTTAGATATTTAAAACTACATTGATAAAACCCTTGGGAAACATATGTTATAGTGGACAACCCTGCTGAGAAGGCAGGGGATAGACCAAAAAAAAAATGCCCCAAACCCAAATAACCTACCCCCAGGTTTTTTTTTTCATGGTAGCTCTATGAAAATCCTGGCTATTATACTCCCAAGGCTGGTACAGCTCTTTTCTCCAGGGCTGTGAAGATAGAATTTATTGTCCATTTGGAACGATGAAGTTTAGGCTAATAAAGGGCCCTCTGTAAGCAGAAATGCCCAAGTTGATGTTTGGCAGAGTTTTCAATGGTAGAGTTTATACAGGATGGGGGCTCTGCACTTTTTGAAATGACTCGTATCTCAGCAGCCGAAGATGATTTGACATACAGAAGTGAACGTTGGTAGGCAACGGCTGAAGGTTAATCAGCATTGCTTTCTGAACTGGACGGTTGAAAGCAGGAAAAAGTGAAAGCTGCTCTCTCTAGCCCTTCCCTTTGCTAAGGTGCTGCTAACTTTTATGATTTTTTTTTTTTTAGAGGATTTTGGGTGTCTCTCTTCTGTCGTCTTTTTTTTTTTTTTTTTTGCTCTTCCTCTTTTACTATCTGTCTTTGTGCCTGAGGGCCAGTGAAAGAACACTGCAGATTCTAGATTGCTTTCAGAGTTTCCCTTTGCTGATGATGGATTACCATGTCAATTTAAACGGCATAGGATTAATTTGTTTCAATGATTTCTCTTTAGGCTGAATGCCAGTCTTTTTTTCTACCTCTCTTAATAATAATAA
>NW_010566038.1:0-3063 GCF_000687285.1 Phaethon lepturus
GGAGGGAGCGCGGAGGTCCCAGACCGCAGCCGCCAGACGTCTCTCTCTCTTCTTGACAATGCCAAAAGCTAAACGCCGTCCCGTTCATGGCACGGAGGGCACCGTCCGAAGGGACTTCTGCAGGCTCGTGCCCGGGGAAGGGGCTCACTGACCACCCCACACGCGGGGACGGTGCAAGCGTTGCCTACAGGGACAGGGGCACCCTATCGCAGTTAATGTCTGGCGGGGCTTCCCACCTCGAATCCACTGAGAACATCTGCGTGGCCGCGCAGCGACCAGGATCAGACACACACGCACACTCTGATGTATACATAGAAGCTAAAAAATCATCCAGGGGTTGGAAAAAATAAAAAGACACAGTCTGCTCTGCAGACAGATAGATAAACTCCCTGGCGCACACCACGACCCCTCTCAGTAGGCCGAACACCTCCGACGTTCCTCCTTGCAGAACGCCCCAGGAAGCGAAGCGAGTGCTGGCAGAGCTCTCGCCTCTCAGCAGTGTACACCGGAGATTCCCCTTTGCAGCTTTAACCACGCACACAACAGCCCACCAGCCTCGCCTCGCCCATGACGCGGTTCTCGGGCCTCCAAGAACGCTTTGGTAGCTCTCGTGTCAGACTGAAAGTTGGGAACAGCGTGTTTACAAAGCACAGATGATATTTGAACCTGTGCAGGCACAAAACTTCCAGCAAGTTATCAACAATACCCAAATGGATTTCAAGCTGCATTCCGAGATAGAATTTACTGCTTGAAATAATGTGCTTACAGGATTATATACAGAGCAGCAGAGGAAAAATATTACGAAGCACAGCCAGTGCTTTACTAGTCCTGCAGGTTAAATTAGTTTGAATCAGATAGCAAGGAGAGATTAATTTAAAAATAGAACTTCCTGGCAATTTATTAAATATAGTTGGTTAAAACATGTCTTAAAAAACAAAAAAACACCACATTTGCAATGCTTTGTTCTCTTCCCATATCATTCCTCAGATAAAAGCAAGGGCCTCTGAGCTGCGGTATGCTTACTATTAGAGGTATGCAAGGTACTTTCAGGCAGTATGCAAAACAAAGCCAGAACAGCCCACCTTTCCTGCAGAGAAGAGGAAGGCCTCACTGGTATTTTGAGTGGTAACGACTGCCCCAACACATCCCCATGTGCCTTCTCACACTGCGATGGGACCCCCTGTCACCTACAGACCAAGAGCCCCTCTGCTCCGCATGGGTACGACCCAGCATGGCCACAGGAACAGCTACTGCTCTCACAGTATTTAATAATTCTCCATGACAGTGAAAAAAACCAAATTAATTTTGGGAAGAACCCCTGTAGTAAAGGGTTTATTTCAATCATTGCAGCTGTTCTTGCACCAAAATCCAGCAGGGCAGTTGAGCTAACACTAAGGAACTGCCAAAATCCCACTTGAAAGATTTAACTAAAAAGCTACTGGGAAGACGTAAGGAGAAAAGTGTGCTCTTAACCCAGTTAACTGTCACCTATGGCTGCACTTTGCAGGTTGCGGCACTTCTAACAAAGTGTCGCTGCACATTATTCATGTATAGCACAAGAACGTACCCTGACAAACACGACATCTTTATAAAATACAAAATAATGAGAGGGAATAGGTTGGCCATGCAGGATAAATGACTGGCTCAAGGTCACCCAGCCAACCCGCAGCAACCTGAGAACAAGTGGGATTACACCCCATTCTCAGTCCTCACTCAGAGTCAACAGCTCTCTGTGCTGCGCCAGGGCTTCAAAGGTCTGACTTAAGGCACTGCTTTTTGCTTTGACTGAGCTCTGTGTTCATCCCGAAACCCGTCCCTATCCTCCTCTTGGTGTGGTCACAGTGGCCCGAAGGCCACGAGCCCCCACACAAGCCAATATCTCAAACAAGCCCTTGTTTACAGTGACACGAAAACCAACGTGGTTATGATGGAGCATGCGATGCCAGAAATGAGATTACATCAGGCTGTCACCATGATGACCAATGCCTAAGGGATGGGAAGATGGGCCCAGGTAAGTTCAGGCTGGTACCAGAGCACAGCTCAACTGAAGACACAGATCTAGCAGGAGTAGTCTAGTCCAAAAGCATAACCTAATTTAAGAAGGGCACGGGTAAGCCTAAGAAAAGACACACAATGTTGCCAAGGGCAACAGCAGCAAATGACGCTTGATGACCCAGGAGGTCTATTTTCTGGATGTAGGACTAGAGGAAAAGTTAACCACATGCTTGCAGGCTGTTTGCGCTGCATCACAAGTGAAGCTGGTTGAGATTTTCCTTTTAATTGCACGTACTCAGACAGCTATTGAGACAGACAAGAAGTATTTATTCATAAGTACATGGTGAATACTTTACTCAAGAAGTGTCTCAAAAGGCGATATGAAGAGTCACGTTCCAGAAGAAGTGGTCAACGCTATTGTTTCTTCTTCTGTGAGCAACCTCAAGTCTGCCAGCCCTGGGACATAGCTCAGCCAACGTGAAGCGTATGCCAGCCCTGCCACCAAAGAGCTGTCCTGCCACCCGGCTTGTCCTGGGCCTACCCCTCAACCCTGGCCACCCGAACACCCGCACAGCTAATGATGTGGCCAGAGAATGAACAGACCTGAACGTAATCCAGTCTAGCCAAAAAAAATTAGCTTTCATCCATGCCATACTCATACTACTTTTAGTCTATAGTGCTTTAGAGTTACTGGGGGGCATTTATTTAATTTTCTCAGCTCAGGAAAAAGCAGAATCTAGAGAAACCGTATTTACATGCAGATTATTTTCACAGCTCTCAAGTGCCCTTGGGTTTTGAGCACAGATTAAACAATCCCTCAGCTATTTACCAGACACCCACAACACATCTCCCAACGCCTTTGGCCTGGGTCCTGCCCCTCCTCCCACTAAGTGTCAGGGCAGACTGTGGACAAGCCCCTTTAAGGCTCGTGGAGCAAAAAAACCCGAGAGATCAGTAAAATATGGCATCACCAGCATGTGAAACCGAACTCTCCCACAGCATATCCGCTGTCCGGGCCCAGCAGATCGGGCCTGCTACCTCCGGCTGCCCGGGAAGGCACCGGGTGCC
>NW_010566039.1:0-3736 GCF_000687285.1 Phaethon lepturus
GCAGCTGCCTCAGTGACGGAGGGGACAGCCGATACCATCAGCTCCCGCTGCAGACCCACAGTGTTTCATTTTACCCAGCAGAAGCTGTGAGTGAAACGTTTGTCTGCAGATTCTCTCCCCAAAGGGCAAAAACTCTCCTCCAGAGCTACCAAGACCCGCCTTGTCTCCCTCTGTCTCCCCAAGCTGCAGAGCTAGAGCTACCTGTTTCTATCACTGTTAATGCACTGAAGAATTCCATGAACTTCCCCAGTACCGTGCGTAGAAAAATCAGGTCGTTTGATGCAAAGATTACAATGTAATTCTTACACTCAGAGCAAAAAAATTCCATCGATGTCATTGGCACTGCAACTAATTCATTAATTTAAAAATCTGAGCCTTAAGTCAGAGGCTCCTCTGCTTTCGGAGTTCTTGCAGGGGGTGGGTTTCCAGAGCAACCAGCCAGCCGGCACACAGAGGGGTTTAGTGTTAATATTTAACTGGGAGGTGCTCTGTGGAGATGTGAATAGATCCCCAAATAGAACAGCTCATATTTTTTCCTTCCATCACTGAAAGCAAACGTGTTTTTCCTTTTATTCTTGGCAAAGCGGGGAAACAGGTGGAAGATAAAAATAACCAGATTTTGAGAACAGGCTTAGCATTAGTCATTTCCAGTCAGCCGAAGAAATATAATTTCATCTTGTGTGTGCAAAGCAAGGGGCAATGGGCCCACCGTGGATGTGGGATTGCCTGACAATAGCCATTTATGACCTTTGGTAATGAGTCATAAGGTACCGAATCTTGATGAATTGTTATTATCCTCCTGTTTCCCTGCTGGCAAATGCATCTGCATTGTGCTGCTCGGGCTCCAGAGCAGTGAATCATCTGTTCTTTCTGGCAAGTGATGTGGCTGTGCATTACACAACTGCTTATTCGAGACAGAAATGAGTTTATATCAACTGCCAACAGTAGAAGCAGAGAAGTTGTAAGTTTGAGGTTTCACTGGAAAAAATGAGATCACGGGAATTTCTCTGATGCTTGTGAAATTAATCTGGTACTTCTGTTACTTCACTCTCTCTCTCTTTACCATACTTTTAAAGACCATTATACTCAATAATTATTGCTAGCAGTGCAGCTGCTCGCTCTCTAAACTTGTGGCCAGGAAATTGCAAAAGGGCAATTAATCAATCTATTGTACTTCTCATTGCAGTGGGTTAGAATCACAAACACAGCCCATTACCCCATCTCAGCTGAGGGGCAGCGATTTTTAAAAAAGCTCTGTTAGGCACAATCACAAGTGATCTAACAAGCTTTGTTGGCTGAGCCTGTGTGTAAGTGTCTAAAACTGCTTTCAGCCTTATTTCTACCTGAATTTCTTGAAATTCTTCAAATAAATGAATTAATTTAATGGATGCTGGCAAGGATACACAAGTAGCCATAAGTAGCACATAAATAGCACAACACATAAAGTTATACCGAGACAGCAAGGAATGATTTTTTAACTCTTCAGAGGAGCATGGAGCACATTAGCAGTACAGTGACATCTTTATTAGTGACACAGACAGATAGTGCCCTGTAGTTCCAGAAAGGTTTAATGCTGGGGATTATAGCCGAATTCTGGAGAAAGAAATCTCCCAAGGCTGATGCTGCTGACTGCTTTTTAATTTTTTCCAGTGCTTTTCTTTCAAGATCAGTAAGCGCTTTAAAGACATTAACAAATGCCACTGGACTCATCTGGGAGAGATGTTGATATTATCGCCTACTGCATGGATAGGCCAAGATGATATTGTTCTGCAGGACAGGAAGATACGGTTCTCCTCATCGTTGTAACTTTTTTTACAGATGAGATGTAGTGAGTTTGGGTAACTTGCCTAGAAGTCACACAGCAAATGAGTGGCTTAACTAAACAGGTAGAGCCTCCAAATCCTGGGTGTCTCCCCACTGCCGTGGATTGCATGGCCAAGAGAACAGGTCAAGTCCTGGGGGAGGCTGGGCTATTCTTGAGTTACATCCATGTTCTTTAAACATAAGATAGCTTCAAAACAGGGCACACATTCTTGCGCTTGCTATTCCACATTTTCAGCCTCCACATCACTGTCATCTGTGAGAGGGAAATCACGCAGGGTCTTCTGAGTGGTGTAGCTTTTGGTTTGCATGGAGTATCCCTGGCTTAAGATTGCCTGGGTACAGGAGAGAAGAAATCATGCTTTAGTAAAAATGGTGATTAATTTGAATAGATGATGGGAGCATTATCACTTTTAGAGAAAGCTGACAACTTTTGCCCAGGGAATACCAACTGTGAGTTGGGGAAAAGACCATAGCTCTAAACATTTCTAGTTTTATTGCCTGAGTTTTCTGTCCCTTTGTTGAGGGCAGAGTAAGGGGCCTAAAAGGTAAGACACGATCCCTGGCAAATTTATTCTTATCTCCCCCAAATCTCTGGATTATCAATCCCCTGTACTTTAAGAGAATAAGGTGTACTTAAACTCACTATCTTCTCCTCTCTAGCGGGAGGGTTGCGCAGGTACCAACAGAGAGGAGCGTAAGCAATATTGATAAGTCCAATGATGATCATCAGCCAGGGAAACCCAATAGCTCTTACAATTGCGCCACCTGTGGATGGACCTGCAAATTTAAAAATTAGAATAGGCTAAGATGATGGAGAGCAGCAGTCGTCTTTCCAGTTTGGAGGGGTTCTGTAAATCTATGGTGACTGGGTTGCAGACTCAGCGCCAGTTGCTTGCAGTGAACGCTGGGTGGAGGAAAGGGAGCGATAGATCGAGTGAGACACACTGAGTACGTCATCCCATGGGTAAGAGTTCATCCATACCGATGGCAAAGCCCATGCAGAAGGCGACATCAGCTATGGCATAGACATTGCCGTAAACGGAGGTGTGGCGAAGGTCCACGAGGTAACCCATGATAGGCATCATTGAGGAGTCCACCATTCCTGCCCAAAGCAAGAAGGACCTGATCAGTCATCGCCTTCTCTGAGGGCGGTGGTGAGAGCTGCCTTTGAGCTGTGTTGCACAGCCTGAACACCAACAGCTTACCTATGGCAAAGCCAAGCCCACTGTTTGGGCCAATCAGCCCGTAAATATTTTTGGCCAGAGGTACCTTTGAGAGGAGAGAGAGAGGATAGACAAATGAGGCCAGAAGAGCTGAGTGCGGTGTGAAGGTGTAATGTAGATTTGTGGAACCCATACACACGTGCGACGACTGAACATGTACTGACTGCCGGGAACGTAACCCCATTTCAGTGCTATTGCTCACACAGCCCCTGCTGATTCTACAGAAAGGTCTCGAAATTGTCTTGCACTACTTACACAAAGGAGACTAATTCCCACCACAGCCATGCCGATCAGGGAGCACAGCCACCTGCAACGAGGCGGCAGTTAGGAGAGGGCAGATGTTCTCGGTGTGCACACCACCATGAGCGTAATTCATGCTGAAAGCGCAGGACTGGGCTGGGTTGTGCTGAAATCTCTTGTGTTCCACTTACCGGCCCATTTTGTTGGCCAGAATGCCGAAGAGATTGGTGCCGATGAGGTAGGATACACTGGCAGGGAGGAAAGCCATTCCTGAGGGAGAGAGAGAATGAAAAAAGAGCGTGTCGTCCCCAAGCAAGTACAGGGGATTTGCAAAAATGTTCACTTCACTGACTGCCTCTCTCATTTGGAGGATATCGTGAGGCAGGCAAAGCAAGCTAACGTCCGGCACCCACTCTGTGGGTGCCCGTCCGCGCAGTAGTGCTTCTCCG
>NW_010566039.1:3762-5644 GCF_000687285.1 Phaethon lepturus
CCCCGGGAGGGGGGGGGGGGGGGCCCTCTATGAAGACAGAGGGAGGCACAGAAAATGTGTTTGCTTTTGATGGGGGGAAAACTGAGGCACGCAGAGCTGCAGTGATTCACCCACAAGATCTGTGAGACAACCAGAAGCTAACTGCAGAACTTTTTTTGTCCCCTCTGCTTTAATAAGCTCATCCTTCTCTCCTGTCATAGTTTCTACCTCTTCCACCTTTCTCCCCTTGCCTTCTGCTTTTCACTTGCTAAATGAAGAGGACTAAAATACTGCTTAAGTAAAAATCTTGGAGATCATTATATAGTCAAAATTAAATATTTGCACTGTTTGCTGATTTACCAGTTGTTTATTTTTAATATATTCTCCTGCTGACTATAAATAAAACTGATCAGCCCCATTTCACTAAGACAACTTCCTTATTGAAACACACTGATTTATGTTTAATTTTCTTTCCTCTCTTTGACAGCTACAGAACACAGTTAATCCTGCATGTTTAGTCCAAGCTCTTCTGTTTTTTTTTTTCCAGAATTATGGGGGTAGGCAAACTGAAGCATGCAAATAAATCAGCCCCTTGAGTTCATAATAGCTTGTGAGATGGGTGGCTTGCAGTTGAACTGTGTCCAAATTGCTCTCAAATCTTAGGTACCTGAAAATCTAGTGAATGTATTTGGGAATTTCTTTGATGTCTACAGACCTTTGGGTCCTGCTAAGTCACCTCAAAGGTTCCCCTTGGGTTCAGTGGCGACGGGGACAGCCCTGACTGCTTTTCTCAGCCTGTGGCGTTTGTGGTTACCAAGCAGCTACGCTGCCCCTTCTCCCCGCTGCCAGAATCCTTGGGCCGCTGCTTTACCCTCGTCCGTCCTTGCTGAGTCACTTGCTCATGGGAAGCATCGTAGGCTCTTACTGGGATGGACGCTCCTGCCTAACCAGAGGGTAACTAGATTAGGAGCTCTCTCAGCCCTTCTGCTCCCAGGCTGCAATTCAATTTGAGATCTAAGTGTAGCCTGGGGCACCCCCAGGGTCATTCCTCAGCCAATTGGGTTTTATAACAATTAGTTTTTATTTTTGTAGCAAACACAGACAATGTTATCTCCCTATCGCATTTTCTAGGCAGCTGGTAATTAGCATGTACCATCCTGTCCTGCCTGGGACTCTCTAAATGGCCTTGTTTTACTCGGAGCTGCCTCTGCAAAACCCATCTGGCTGCCATGATTTCAGCCCAGCACGATGCCATTATCTGCCCTGCAGAAGACGGGATTTGACAGGCTTCCTGTGCACGAAACAGCCTTTCTTCCACCATTATTGCTCTTGTGGGGAGTCTGATTCTATACAATTTTTTCAATAATAGAGAAAAGCACATTGTATAGCCACCGCTAAGGACATTTCCAGCTGAAATTGGAGCAACACACAGCCTGGGATCACTCACTCTGTGCGGGTGAGGGTATATGCTTTCTTCTTTTTTAAAATGATATAAGAGATTATTCAATTCACCTCGCAGTGCCAAAGCAGGACCGGTTCTAGCTAAACCATGTCAAGCAAGTGTTAGGAGGGAAGGCTGCAAAGCGCAGCACCTACCTAGCTGCCATTTCGGGGAGCACATGGTTTGCATCATCCAGATGGGCAAGGTGGGCTCGAGCATGGCCACCCCCATGTTGGAGAAGCAGAGGGCTCCTGGCGGGAAGAAAAGGGAGAAATGCTCTATTTTAGCCACCTTCTGCTGCTGTTTCAAGCAGGCACGAGGGAATCTCTCTGATCGGGAGACGCAGGTGCGCAAAGAGGAGCGTGCGCGTGCTGACGCCCCTTTACCTGCAGCGACCAGGATGTACGGGTCTCGCAGCAGGGTGGACACCGGCGTGCCCCTGGTGCTCTGCGGGATGGCGAA
>NW_010566040.1:0-286 GCF_000687285.1 Phaethon lepturus
TCCGCTCCTTCAGCTCCGCATTCTCCAGGCACAGGCTCAGCATCGCCTTCCTGGGGGCACACGGCCCTGTGAAGGGTAGGCAGTGGCCAACACACGGGAGGCCCCCTCAAGCTGCCACCATCCGCCGGCTCCCATGTCCCGGGACTCTTGCCTGATGTGGGAGACGGAGGAGAAGCCGGCTTCCTCCAGCTGTGCCTTCAGCTCCCGCAGCTCCTCTTCCGCCCGCAGCTCCTGCTCCAGCATGGCGGGGGGTGTGCCGCCCCCCGGGGGCCCCCCCGGCCCCCGC
>NW_010566040.1:357-19719 GCF_000687285.1 Phaethon lepturus
TAGGGGCCCGGGGGCTGCTCTAGAGGGACAAAGACAGAGGGTGACAGGGACATTTCTGAAGGGGTTAGGACATGGTCCAGCAGTGGCGCAGTGCCCAGCTCCACCACCCCTGTTCCCGGTGCCGCGCTGCTCCGACTCACGTGCTGCATCGCCACACCGTGGGCTGCCTCCTCCTTGACGCTGTCAGCCAAGTTGGTGCTGCCATCATCAGCATCTATGCCTGTGGCCTGACCTAGGGGACAGCACAGCACAACAGGGTGCTCAAAGCAGTGTCGGTGGTGGCACTGCCCCTGTCCCCTCCTCCCTGGTGATGCCGTGGCCCCTGTGGGCAGCCCGGGAGCAGGTGCCTGCTCTTACATGTGTCTGGTGCCCAGGCACTCCCAGCAGGACTGGGGTCTCCCCACTGTCCCTGTGCCCTGCCACCCCCTCTCTGCACGCTGGAGCTCCAGCCCAGCACCCCGAGCTGGGCCTGCACCGAGGGAGGGGACAGTCTCAGCTGCCTGCAGCCCCAGGGATGGCACCCCAGCAACGGCACCTGCCCCATCCACACCTCTGCCTTCACACCACCTCGTGCTTGCTGCCCCAACACGCATATGTGCCACCCACCCCGCAGCCACAGCACCCAGCAACAGCACATGCTCGGGCAGGGAGCCTTGCTGGTGCTGTCCCAACCTGGCAGGACCTTGGGGGTGCACCCCACACGATCGCCTGCCCAGGCAGGGGCAGCTCAAGCCCGGCTGCCGTGCATGGCACTGGGCTCTTTTCAAGCCCTGCGCTGGCCTTCCAGAGCTGCAGCAGAGCTAAAGGGACACTTGTGTCCCATGCCACAGTGCACAGGGGGCTGGGGCCCACCCTGCCCCGCTGAGCTGAGCTGGGGGTACATTTTTCTGCTTGCACAGAGCTCTGCTCCTGGCCCCTTGGTGCACAGCCTGGGGCAAGGGCTTGCAGCCCTTGTCTGGGCAGCCTTCCTCCCACCCAGCTGCAGGGCCCTGCCTGCTCTGCTGAGGCTTAGACTGCCTTGGCTGGGACATGGGTGTACCCCCAACCCCTCTTCTCCCCAGACAGAGAGGAGCTTGGACAGGGCCCAAGATCAGCTCCTGGGGCTGTGCAGGGCCAGGTTTGGCAGCTGCCTGTACCCTGCAAGAGATGCAGGTGCTTTGCCCCTGGCCAAAACCAGCACCATCAGGTCTGGAGCTCCCAGGCAAGGCTGAACATGGAGCAGGGGAACACAGAGTGATCCTGGCAGGAGGAGAGAGGCTAAACAAGGTGAAGGAGAAGCCAGCAGGGAAGCATGCGGCTCCTGGGAGACAGAGCCAAGGACCAGCCAGGAGCACACCTCGCAGCAGGGCAGGCAGTTGCACAGCACCCTGTGCACATAGAGGGTGGCACACTGAGGAGACCCACTCGTGACAAGCAACTACCAGGAGGCTGCAAAAATCAGGGGCACCTCACCGCCCAGCCTGGGCAGACATCACCCTGCGTGATGGAGCCTGTTCACTGAAGCAGCCGTGCCCCAGGGAGCAAGGGCAGCCATCATGGAGAAGCGCTGTTCCAGGAACAAAATGCTTAGAGGCAGCTGGAAGTGGCAGCAGCACCGCAGTGGAGCACCAGCTCCTGTGGGTGACGTTCAGCATAGCCAAAGCACAGCCCCGTGAGCCCCCAGGGACACAGCCTGCCAGGTGGCAAACCACCTAGGGCTAAATCTCGGTGGCTGCAAGGCCCCAAAATGGTAGGGGACATAGACCCTCAGCTGCAGGCTTTGCTGGGGGCTGAGGGCCATGTGCAGAGGCATCCCAAGCTGGGTGGGCAAGGGTGGCTCACAGCCAGCACAGCTGCTCTGGGGACATGGGAGAACCACCTCTTGTCCTAGGACACAGCAGCCCACTTCTCACCCTTGCCCACAGCTCCCAGCCCTCCAGGACTGGGGCCAAAAAAGGGATCACAAATCTCAAGGAAAAAACAAAAACAGAAGAAAAACAGAAAAGAAGGTGGTGCTAGGGGAGCAGATAAGTGTGCACGTAGGGCAGACAGTGCCCAGGCTGCTGTTCACCAAGTGCCTGAGCCCTCCATTGCAGCATTGCTCAGCACTCTGTGTATTATTAGCAAAGGAGACAAGGGATGCCACCCCAGCTCTATTTCTCACAGGCTCCTCTGTCTTTCACACCTAGCCTGAAGGCAAAGAGAGTTAGTTGCATGGCTTGAAAATTGCACATGGCCCACAGGCACAGGTCACCCAGGTGCGCTGGAAGTCTTCACCCTGCTGGGAACAAGGGAAGGAAAGCAAGGGCCCCAGGGAAACAGAGGGGACAGACCTCCACCAAGGTGGAGCTTTGTGCTACAAGACAGCACAAAGCACTGCACAGCGTGAGAGGGTGCTCTCGGGCATGGGATGCTCAGACTGGTCCTCCTGCAGGGCAGAGGAGTGTACAGTCAGGGATATCAGGGATGATGCCCCAAAGAACAGAGAGGAAAAGGTGGGACACCTCAGCCTAGGATAATGCTCCCCTGTGGGGCACTTTACAGCGGTGATGCTAGCAGAGGCCAGGGACAGATCTGCAGCAAACACACACAAGAAGAGATGAGAGCTGCTGGAGCCCCAAGCCAAGACTTCCCTCACGCTATGCCAACAAGTCTGTGCTGCGTCCTGGGCTCCATGGTACGCGACGGACCAGGGAGCCAGCCAGGCATCAGTGCCAGGATGGACGAGGGAAAGTGGAAAGAAAAGGACAGGGACACAAAGGCTCCTACAAAGTGAGGGGCAGAAGGAGAAAGAGAAGATGGTGCTACACAGAGAAGCGAGAGGAAGGGAATGAGATGAAACACAAGAAAGGAAAAGCTAACCAAGTACCAGAGCTGCCCAGCAGCCACCAGCTGTGTCCCTTCAGGCCACGTGAGAACTGCTGAACTCACCACACAGCTAGGTGCAGACCCAGCGGAGTAGTGCTGACCTGCTGCGTGTGAAGGGAGAGCTGCACTGCCTCCCATCCCTGTCTGAGGCAGGGAAGAGAAGACCTCAGCACGGGTGCAAGGCATGGGATAGGTGGTGCCACGTGAACAGTCACAAGGAGATGTGCAGCAGAGCAGTCACAGGTCCAGGCGGCACAGCCCAGCAAGACGGAGCTCTTCTGCTCCACCCGCACCTAGTTCGGCTCCCCCAGCAAGCAGAAACAGATGCTCAAAGGTACAAAATTTGCTTCTGACACCTTGAGTATGAGACAGCTGATCCATAGCCTGCTGCGCATGGGAAGCACTGGTCAGTGGAAAGCTGGTGCTATTGTTTTTCAGCTCTCACGCGAGCCCCAACGCTCCCAGAGAAGGTGAAAGATGCCCTAGAAAAGGTATGCAGTGGTGACAAGTGGGACTGTTCCCAGAAAAACAAAAATAGGACCCTGGCCATTGCCCAAGGGGTGTGTGGGGCCTGTAAACGAAATGTGCACATACAAGGGAGGGGGCAGACCCAGCCCAGACCCTGGGAGCAGGGACAGGTCTCAGTCACCCCAAACCGTCTGTCAAAAAGAAGAGAAAGCTCTCCCTTGAAGGCACTCACAAGCCAGGCTGAGATAACTTACGGGGGGGGGGGGGGGGGGGAGTCAGTAAAATCATCAATACTGGAGTAGGATTTGGTTTAAACATAAAATGAATCGTTGGTTCTACACTCAAGACTTGTGTAAGAGCCCCAGGAAGTGCCAGCAGGTCTTGTGGCCCTTCTCAAATTCTCTGGCTCTGGAACCCACTTTTCCATTTACCCCTTCTCCTTTTGGGCCAGCCACCATCAACCCAAGAGGGGGATGTCACTGGGTAAGAAAAACAGTGAGGGAATACAAACACTCACACTCATGCACTTGGGAGATGATAAAGAACATTTGGTGTTTCCTTCAGAGAAAGGGAATCTTTATTTGGCCCATGGGGGTGGGAGGAGAAGGGAGATGAGGGAAATCAACTAAAATGGAATGATTTGAGTGTGCAAATACATCAGTGGCCACCAGGGTGGGTCAGACAGGAACATATATGAAGACACAGGTGGATTGCACTGATCACCATTTCCAAAGCAGCTCAAAAAAAAAAAAAAAAAAAAAATCGAACAAAAAAGCCCTGCACCAGTTCTATCGTACCATTACTAAGTACCAAAGCAACCCTCCCAGAGTCAGTGAGACAGGCTCGCTTGGTTAGTGAACCGTTTCCGTGGCAGGCGGGCGAGCGTCAGTGCTCAGAAGGCATGCTGGGGTAGGACTCTCACACGCTCCTGTTCCCCACCTCCTATGGTGCCCTGCATCTCCAGCCTGCTCAAACGCTCCAAGCTTCTTCCAAGAGCTTCTTCCAGCTGTCCCCGGAGCTCCTGGACCCCCTCCAGCTCCACCTGCAGAGTGTGGTCTCTCGCAGTGCTAAGCAGACACACCGCACAAAAGGGAAGAGGGTTAGACAGGCTGCAGCAAGCGCCCACCAAGTTGGCCCCTCCATCCGGGTCTGCCGCTTACTCCAGGCACAGGCCTCACTTTCTCCCCAGGCAGCTTGGCCACCTCTTGCCTCACCTCTAAACCTCCCCAGAGCACAGCCATCCCCCAAAAAAGCTCCAGTCTATGGTAGGGGAATCCTAGTCACAGCTGTTCTTCAGTGCTTACCCAAGCACTCCACTTATGTGCTGTCTTGCTATCAGGTAGCTCAAATATCCCAGAGGCTGCAGCCCCATGAAGGGCAGGGGATTAGTGCGGAGAACAGAGAATGCAGGCCATACTGGACTGCGGGACAACCGCCTGGATAAGCATCTAGGTAGGTCCTTATCAACCCAATAGTTGGTTGGGAATTTTAACAGCAGCCTCTGAAAAGTGGCCAAGTGTGGGTCGGAAGCTGAGCCAGGAATGGATAAGTCAGGGAAGAGAGATGGAAATCCCAGGGCCTGAACAAGAGGTGGCAATGGGGGGAGTTTAGGTAGCATGTAAAATCTGGCCACTGCAGCCTCTTCAACGGAAGAAGGCAGCCTAAAACTTGGACTCCCAAAGCTGCATTTGTCTGATTCTTTGCCTAGACTCCCTCTTTCCCACTGAAGGCTCTCAGACTTGCAGAATGATCACTGCTCCAGGGACTGCCCACGCTCCAGCAGTGGAGCAGGGCAGCAGGGAGCCAAGGCAGCGTCACTTACCTGTCTGGGTGCGTGTGAAACTTTACCAGGCTACCATAGAGCTGCCTCTCTGCCTGGAGAGCCTCATTTAACCGATTCCTTTCAGCCACCAGCCCTTCCAGCATCAGTAACAACTGGTTAGAAAGAACAGACAACACATAACACTTAACAAACAGAAATCAAAGGAGGCTCTGGCTGCCCCAGAGAAGGCTTCCCCCTCCTCTCTTGTTTGTGTCCAAGTGATCAAGTTGATCAGTGTCACCCCTGGTGTCCCAAAAGACTCTGCCCTTGAGACAAGTGTTAAAGGGAACCAATCTTCTCCTCCTTTGTATTCCCCATATACACACAGCCAGCCACCGAGAACAAGCACATCTCAGCATATTCAAAGGCTGAAAAGAAAGCCTCATAACTTAGCACCAGCAGAAATATAAAAACATCCAGGCTTGGTCCACATGGCACAATACCTGCTGCTTTCTGTTTCCAGTAGCCTCTTGTCCTCGTGACTCTGCTATAGCCACTTTCTCCCGAAGCACTAGCACTTCTTGTGTCAGCCTTTCCATGGCCGGAATTTCTTCAGGATCTACCAGCTGCATCTGCAGATCCTGAAAACCAACAGCAGGAGAGCTCAGTGAAGAAGGGATCAGTAACAAGGACAGCTGGACCTTTGTAATCCTCCCTGGAACGCAACTGCCAAAAGTTTCCAGTGTTTGGGAAGACCTAGGTCTCCTAAGAAAGAAGTGCCAAAGCACTCAGAGTGTATTAGGCAAAGAAAACAGCCTGGAACAAGAGCTGAGAAGGGACACAATGCACTCTATTTAAAGGACTCGAAGAAAGGTGTTTGGTACACAAGGAGCAAAAAGCCAAGTAACGACACTCTGAGGGTTTGAGGCCTTTGCCTTCTGGCCAAAGTAAGAGAGAGAGCTGCAGGCAAACCAGCAGCAATACCACCCATGGACAGCCAGCCACATTCCTCTGAGGATGTGAGGAAAGAAGAGACGAGTCTGCAGCCTTCCCAGGCAGAAATAACTCAGCACAGTGTGTTACCTCACCTTGATGAGGTCCTCTTTGATCTGGATGGTCCTGGTCAAGGACTCTATATCCGAGGCCTGCACCTGCAGCTCCTCCTCCTGCGTGGCCACGACAGACTGAAGCGCAGTGAGCTCCCGCTAGGGAGGGAAGAGAAGTCCATGAAAGATTTCAGAAAGCCAAAGCCCCACTGCAAGCTGCTGCCCCATTTCTCTCCCTGGGGGTACCCTCACAACAGGGGGGTCCAAAACCTCCAGTGAGGGGCAGCCCAGTGGTCTCCTGTAAGCAAGGGAGATTAGCACAGAATCCATCACAAGCTCACCCTGCTTTCCCGTTCCTTCTTTGCCATTAGCTCCAGCTCCTCTTTGGCATTAACAAGATCCTTCTCCAGTTCCGCTGCTGACGTTGCAACTGCAAAGACAGCTCTGTTACTGCAGGGTTACAGTGTGTCAGCTCCAAAGCCAGGATCAGACAGAAATCCTCTTTGGCAAGATAGGTGTATGCTGCTTGCACTTCCCATCACACTGTCCCTTAGTAAACACTCTTCTTCCCTGCTTGATCCCTAAACAGCAGCTCAAGGCAATAGCAACATCCCAGGCCTGCTGTCCCACCCCTGGCAAAGTTCAGGTGTCCTGGCCCTAAGGCAAAACCCAAACCAGTTGCACTTGTCTCAGTCCAGCCTGAACCATAAAGTCAAAAACCCTTCACTGGACAGCATCAGCTCTTGAGCAGAAGCACCGCACCTCAAGCCCAACACCAGCCTTTCTCTTTCCCATACCTCCAACCCCAGACATCCCCGACCCATCGCCCAAAGGGGAGACACAGCTTTATTTCAAAACACTCACTCTTGCTCAAAGCTCTTTACTCTCTCACAGTTTCCTGTAACCATGTTTCCCCCTACAGCAAAAAACCCTGGTCATGGTTGGGGACCTTGAAAGACGCTGTCACCACACTCACCTTCCTCTGTGCTGCTGTCCCCCTGTGGGGGTCCGGCAATGGCTGTAGCTCCACAAGCTCTTTGCAGTATTTCCTGAAAACACAAAAGCCTTCAGGTTTGCACCTTTATGAGGAACCTCGCACTCGCAGCTTCCCCAGAGCTCCAGGATTGCAGCAAAGCTGCTATCCACTTTGTTGATGCTCTGAAATGTGAGAAACTAATGAAGGGGATCTAGCCAGGCAGTGGGGACAAGTGACTACCTAGAAGCTGTATGTGTGGGCAGCAGGGCTCTGGCCTTGTTTTATCTAGCACTAGGAGGTTGTTGGCAGTAAGCATCTTCATAGTAAGGATTAAACAGGTTTCACTCAACTGCAGCAAACCCATCTTTCAACTGAGACTCTACAGAGACCTACATCTTCATCCAAAGATGTGGCCCAGGGAGATCATGCAGGAAAGAAAACACAGAGCTTGGCCCATACACACACATCCCTGGAAGTCTCTAGAGCTCACTTTGATCCTGGGAATAGAAATGAGCAACCTGTTTACAGCTGCTTAAAAACATTCAACATGTCAGCTCACCGATAAACCATTAACAGCTGCTCAAATAGGAGTGTGGCATATGTAGCCTCAGAGTTGTGTTCAGCCTCAAAGGGGTTTTTAGCAAAGCTGCTTTAAAAATACCAACTCCAATTGTGGAAGAGACAGCAAACAGCCAGCAGGCTCTGCCAAGAATTAGTGGGACCTAAAATTAGCTCTCTTGTCCCCTCCAGAATGTGACAATGTCAGGGAGGGGATTACAATACAGCCAGGCAGCCCAGCCCAAGGAAGGACTGGGTCAATGCTGGAAGGTCAGAGGGTGGATTTCTTTCATACTCTCACGTGCCCTGAGGACTCAAATACTGCCTGATCAAAACAAAAGGAGACACTGAGTGACAAAGGCTGGTGGAATCAAGATCAGAACATCCAGGCAGCATTTCTGCTCCTCAGTTTCTTCTCTTCCTCCTGTAGGAAGTCTCTCCCCTAATCTCACTTTCATTTCTATCATTCTCTGTGGTGATCCCCTCTCTCCCATTTCCTCCTGTGGCAATCAGTTCTTCACGGAAGCCCAAAGCCACAAGCAGAGAAACAGTGCACAATTCTTACTTGTATGGGTTGCTTGTCCTGCTTCAACAGCCTGGCAACAGCCGACTGGCTCCCAACAGGCTCCTTCCCCAACACATGCTGGCGCAGGAGTTGTAACTCGCAGCTCCTTTCTGCCAAAGCATGCGCCATCTTCTCAGCAGCCGTCTGATTGAGCAGGAAAAATAGGGGAGGACAGGGCTGGGATCAGGGGTGGAATCCCTGTCCCTCACGTTCCTTGGGGACTAAGGGAAACCAACCCAATATTTATCTGCCAGTTGAGACTAGAAGTGCTCTGCAAACCACCCTGGGAGCTACTGCTCCTGGCCACTCCACTGCGGCCCTCCTATCCCAACTTATCAGACAGCTGTAGCAAGGCTCAGCCTCTCAGCCTACAGAGGAACAAGCTCCTCAGTTTCTCTCACCCCATTCAGGAGTGGAGAAAGACAGAGGATAGACAAAGAGCAGGAGGCAGTGCTTGGCCTTTTAACCCCCTTTTTATGAAAGGAAACTCAATTGTTTGCAAAAGTATCTTGGGTAACACTGAACCACACCCAGTATGCAAGAGTAGGCACAATAAGAGCTGTGGCTCTTTAAGTGGCATTTACAAGCCCAGGATCATGCACTAGTTTCACTAATGTGTAAGAGGCAATAAGCAGAGCTTCCTCAGACTTCTGTGCTACACAAGAAACAGCTCAGTCTTACCTTCTGGTCTGGTAACACCCACATGAAGCAGTGACCCTCCCACGGCCCCTCTGCTGCCCCAAGCCCAGGAGCACCAATACTTAAGAGGATCTGCACCTCCCTCCCCACCACACACACAAACCCTGCCCAGTCGAGTTAACAACAGGGACCTGACACCTGAACATTGCTACAAGAGCTGCTGCTTCATAACTGCTCCCATGTGATGGGTTGAGACCAACCTAGAAACAGTTGATGGCATCCCATATGGTTCTTCAACACTCAGCAGCTCCACCAACAGCAGTCACAGACCAGTTCACATTTGCTTAATGCAAGGCAGAGCCATCCACCCCACCCTCCCCACTGCAGCACTGCACACAACTCACTCTGCTCTGCTGCTCCTTGGTGCTCACAGCCTGCAGCAGCTCCCGGATTTCAGCATCATGCTCCATGGTCTGATGGTTCCTGTCACTGAGGAGATCCTGCAGCATTTTCTCCTTGTGCTGAAGACGCAAGCATAGCTCCTCTGCTACCTCACTCTGTCCTGGGCCCAGCTTGCACAGCAGAGTTGCTGTAAGTTCCTGAACCAGTGGGAGGAAGGGAGAGATGGAGAGACATTGTTACCATCAAACTGCAAGGACAAACAGCTCTTCAGCCTGGGTGTAGCTGAAAGCAGCATCTCAGCAAGCACAGGTGTTTACAGGTGCCAAAAGCAGCCAGCTTCCAAAGCACTGGGCACAGGTTCAGGCAGCCAGGAGGCTCTGGTTTGGGACCACTCTCTCTGCAGACAAACTGTCTGAAGGCTCAGGAAGCCAAGCTAAGGCCTTACCTCCACTTCCTTGTTCCTGTCATGCAGGCAGGTTTGCAGCTGCTGGATGATCCCCTCCTGCTCCTTCTGCCTGCTGCAGGATTTAGCCTCGATCTCCTCCTTGAGCCAGCGGAGGTTTTGGCAGGTTGCTGAGACCTGCTCTAGTTCCAGGGTTTTAGCTTTCAGGAGGCTCTCCAGGCTCTGGGGACCACAACAGAAGCAGCTCAACCAGGGAGAGACTTTTTACTGAATTAAGCAGAACTGGGAATACCAGTTTCTCCTGCTAGTGGAGTCACATAGATGCACCCCTGTCCTCTCCAGACGCCACACTCACCTCTACACCCGGCCCAGAAACACAAGTGACCCAGCAACCTGCCCCACATCAGGCCAGAGGAAGGCCAACAACCCTGCAGATGCTCTCCCCAGCAACAACCAGAGCATTCACAGGAAGGTTTGTCTAGCACCAGACCACAGCCAGGCTGGACTCCACATGCCCAGGTACAAGCACTCACGTGAATGGTGGCCTCGTTGCTGGACAGGACATTGCGCAGTCTCTCCAGGTCACTTCCGCGCTCCCTTATTGAGTGATGAAGCTGTTGCAGCTCTTGCTCCTTCTTCTCCAGGGCACAGAACTTCTCATCGACTGCTCGCTAGGGTGAGAGGGGGGTGATCACTCAGGATGAGGTAGTAGGACTCTGCAGCCCACCACTCACTGTGTGGGGCACCTCAGCTCTCCCTTTCAGAGGACTCCTCTGGAAGACTGGAAGTCCTCTACATGGACTTCATGAGCCATGAAGAGCATGTAGAAGGCATGGGATGGCTGCACCACTAATGCTAGCCCAAAGGCTGAGCCTCAGGGAAAACTGAGACATCACCAACAGGCTGTGCTCACCTCCAGAGCAGCATCCCTGTCACTGACTCGCTGCTGCAGTTTCTCCAACATGGCACTCATGGCTGCAGGGCTCTTGTCCAAGCTTTGCTGGCATTGCAGAAGCTCCCTTGTTTCCTAGAGGTCACACACACACAATCCCTTAATACACCTGTCAGTCCAGAAAGGCCCCCGAGAGCAGCACAGGAAAATCAGGGCTACCTCCCTCCATCCTACACTTGCTCTACCCCTTGCAGCAGAGAGTCCCAGTACTTGGGATTGGTTGACTAGTACCTGCCAGGGCTCACCAGGCATTGCTGTGGGCTGAGGTACTCAGATACCTGTGCCTTCTTCCTCATCCTGGGAGCCCAGAAGCATCTCCTTCCTTCCCTTCTTCAAATGGCATGCATGAAAAGCTACAGACTGACTTTTGCATCACCAAATACCAAAGGAGGAGCAGGGGCCCCAGCTAGTTATGCTCAGCTTGAATCTTTCTGCATCTCACCTGCAGAAGCTGTTCCTTGCGAGCCAGGTGCTGACTCAAACGCTGAACTCTCTGCTCCTGGGCCTGCAGCTCACGGCATTTCTCCCACTCCACAGTCTGGAGCTGCTGAGCCTTGTCCTGCAGCTCTGCCTGCAGCTGCTGTACCACAGCACGCAGCTCCTGTGAGGGAAAAGCACATACCTTGGCAGTCAGTCCCCAACAGACCTGTAAACAGCAGGGCAATCTGAAGAAGCCAAGAACAACAAGGGATGCGGGAACAGCCAAAAGTGCTCTGCTATACTACAGCTTTCACATCTCAAAACACACTTTCATGGTGAAGAAGCTTGAATTTATTTCATCTCCCAGGATATCCATCCATCCATCTAAACCCCTTGCTCTGGCTACAGGCAGAGCTTCACAGTCAATCACAGCTAACCTGTGCAGCAGTGGACTTTAGCTTTGTAACACTGCAAAAAGAGATGGCACATTTGCACCAGCCAAAGACGTACACGTGACAACATACACCTTCACTGATTCTAAATCCTCAGATATGAAGCTAAGGAGGCTGGCGAATTCTCCCTGCCACAGGTGAAAAGGGGTTAGCCAAGAGTGCCCAGACTGGTGCAGGCAGAAATGATGAACGTCAGTGGAGTACTGACTACATCAGGGCTTCTTACGTCATGGAAACCCAGAGACTTCCAGGCTAAGGGCTTGTCATACCTGGTTGTGTTTCCAGGTTGCCTCTTTCTGCTGCTCTTCCTCATGCACCATGCTTTCTAGGAGCTGGGTTGCTCTCCTGGCTTCAGCCAGTTGATGCTCTTTCTGGCGCTGAGCTCTCTTCAGTTTCCGCACCTCCAGCTTGGTGCAGAAAAGCATGTTCTGAAGATCTAGCAGTGACATTTGCTGATCCTGGGATGAGAGTGGGCTCTCTGACATCTAAAAAGAGTGGAAAGCAGAGAAACTCAAAGATTCACTTCACGAGAGGGAATTAAAAATCAGGATCCCTGCAGAATAAAACCTGATGTACTCAAGGCTTTCCAGGGACATACCTGCAACTGTCCCAGGTGGCTTTTGTGTAACATGTCCTGCAGCTTGGCCATTGTCTCGTTCTGCCCTTCGATGATATGGTACAGCTCTTCTATCTACAAGTCAAAGGATAGGAAGCCCAGTCATTGGCAAACCAAGCACAAACCCTCTCATCCCAAGCCTCCATTGTGGATTATGACACATCAGCATTGCATTAAAGTAAAAGAGCTTCACGAGAACTAATTTAATGAGATCCAGGATGCCTAGCAATGGCTTAAGTATTCATTTCCAGACACTGCCTACAGGACTAGCACACTTTCCTCTTTCAGTAAGCACCACGCTGTCCACCCAAAACTATTACCTTAGTCTCCTTGCTCTTCAGGGCGTCATTCAGACTCTGGATTGTATGATCTTGCCTCTGCGATGTTTCTTGGACAGATTTTAATTCAACATTCAATTCATTCAGCTTTTCCTGTAACAACTGAAGACAGAAATATGTTTTTTTAATCTTGCCTAATGCTTTACATAAACACCCTTAGGACTCACTCCACTCCTTAACCAAGTGCATACAGCCCAGGTGTTCACCAAATAAAGATCAACATGGCTCCCTCTAGAGTCTGTAAATACTGTGTTTGAGCTGTGTGGAAACCAGTGAACAAACACAAAGCCTTCAGTCCCTTCCCAGGACTGTTCCAGTGGTTCTGGTCCCTCCAATGCAGCCCCCATGTGCAGGGCAGAGGTTCCAGGCTTGGGTTCACATATCATACTGCTTCCCACATACTCCAGGAAGAGTCTTGCTCAGACTGCCCAGCAGTCTTCCCATTTTCTATTGTTTGTTTCTGTTTCCTTTAAGAGGAAAGGGGCTACTTCAGCCCGAAAACCTCACAAGAGATCTGAAAAAAAAAAAGATCAGTATGGAGAAGCTACACATTCTAAAAATTGTCCCCTTCTCTTCTGCTGTCCTCCAGGGCATTGTAGCTGCCCCTTCACAATCTTCCAGTCCCTTCTCTTACCGTGTCCTTCAACCACCCAGGCACTCTTGCAGCAACTGCTGGTCTAGGTAATTCTACATTTGATCAGATCAGTGGTTTATTTAGTCTCAGGTTCTGGCTTCAGCACAACAGAGTCTAGCCAGTGCTAGTATGCCAACAGCACAGCTGCAAAGCAAAGGGGAACGTCTCACTAGTCTCCATGGCTGGTTTACAACCTGAGGAACTTTTGCTTAGATTTTTTCACCCTAAAGAGACTACCACCTCAAACAGTTTTATGACACTTCTCTGCTTTCACCATAATGTTCGTGACTCAGCGCACATTATGCATTTACACAACTGATTGTTAGCATTTCTAAACATGCTGCCTGTTGGCATTCTTAGTCTTGGATGATACGCATCTTCCTCGGAACTTACTCAAGCTGCAATTTCTTAAGGAGTTGGTGCTGCCACATGATTTCTTCTTGTTGCTCATTAGTTTACACACCTGTCATGTTCTCTCTTCTCTAAGAGACACTCCCCCTGAATTGTTTAAACACTTCCAACTGCATTTACTGGGCCTTGGGCCTCTTTATTTCCCTGTCAACCTTTGTGGTCCAGGCAGCTCCAACAGCTTCCAGCTGTCCCCAGATTGAAATAAAGATCCCATCCCAACATTTTTTCCCATTTAATCCCTCTGTTTTCTCAGTGGTTATAACTTACCTTAGAGTTCAAGACCATAACTAAGAACATCAACCCCTTGCAACATGCGTTAAATTTGATCTGCCTCAGGACAACTCAGCTGCACATTTCTCTCCTAAGAAAGCCTTTAAATCCAAATGAAAACAGGATGCCATCTGCGCTGACCTCCCTTATGGCTTGCAAAAAAGGAGTCAGCTGTCTCAAAAGGCAGGTGTCTTCCACTCCTGCACTAGGCTCAGCCCATACAAAACCAGGAGACAGGGAAATGGCCCTGTGCATCTCCTTCACCAGCTCCCAGAAAGCTCACCAGGCAAGTGGGAAGTTCTTCCAATATAACGGTTTGCAAAAATAAATATGGAAAATTTACACAGAACAGCTGCAGAAAAACTCACAAGTTTTAACCCAAGCTGGCAGACAACTGCACTGAGAATCGTGCGTCAGCACACACCCTTGCTGGAACAGAGGTACAGATGCCTGCCTCTGGCCAAACTAGGAGGCACCCTCCAATACCAGCTACATCAGACTCATTAGGCACTGAATTTGCTGTTCATGAAGAAATACCTTGTTGGCAGCTTCAAATTGCTGGATTTTGCCCTGCAGCTCTGCAGCACACAGATCGGACACGTGCTCCCCCACTGCAGGGTCACCTGGAGCTGGCTGCTGATGTTCATCCTGCAGATTCTGAAAAAAGGGAGACAAATGGCTTAAGTCTTGCACTGGCTTCTATTCAGACGTCAGCCCTCAGAGACCTTACAGCTTGGGCTTTTCTAACTGCCTCTGAAACGTCATGCTGCACGTGTCTGCCTTCACCTGGGTGGCAGGCTGGCACCTGGCAGCTCTCTGCCCAACCTGCCAGAAGCGCCCTGCTGCCCTGAGGCTCTGGCTGGGCTCCCTGTCACTCCTCACTCCCATACCATGAACCCAGTAGCTCATCTGGCTCTAACCACTGTCAGCAGGCTGATGACAGATCTGCTCCCCGCACCCAAGCCACATCCCTGAAACTTCCCCTCCTTCCCACGTGCCCTGCTGGCAGCTTCAGAAAGCTTCAAAACAAAGCCAACACCAAACTGAACTCCTTCTTCACCTGTTCTGCCAAGCTTCTCTATCTTAATCAAGCCCACAACCTTCAATCCTTCCCACTAGCTACCCTCCTGCCATGATCTGGCAGCAACTCTCTGCTCTGAACCCCTCCACTTGTGATTCTCTGGGCTTTCCTTCACAGCTCCCCACACTCCGGCACCCACGCCTTTTGCGATTCCCTGCAGCTCCGCAAGCCGTAGCAAATTCAGTGCCACAGCTGAGATTTGTTTCATGACACATACCCATTTATTGAGAATGGAAACAGCCTACTTTCTGATGTGTGGCCTGCCAGACCCTGCTGGCTGAGCACACACTAATCCTTTGTCATCCCGTCTTACTATTTTGCTACCTCCCACCTAGCGAGTTGTTAACTCCTGAGAGCAGCATTCAAACCCAGCCAACCACCCCAGCCCTCACAGGACTCCTAAGTATTCCTGAATACCATCAGCAATACAAGATCGATTGTACTGGTGTTTAAGTGGGAGCATTGGCAAGGGCAGGGTTGCAGCACAGAGGCTACGAGAACATGGCAGAGCTTTTCAGAGCGCACACAGGAGCACCAGCTCCAGGCAGCACGGTGCAGGGAGAACAACAGTTAACTCTAATCAGCCCTGTCAGATTGAATCTTCATCTTCAGCAACCACAGAAACACCGTCTGTGGGAAAGACAGGCAGTGCAGGGGAGCTCCCCCAGGCCTGTGCACTGCCTCTCATATACAGAAGCTTCCATACAGAAGCAATGCTTCCCTTTACCCTGATGTTTTGTTAAGGTTTTAGTGAAAACTTAAATAGTCACAGCAAGTAATTTCAAAATTTCCCCAGCCAGAAGGCTTCAGATCAGACAGGGAGAGCTACCGGAATCTGTCACATAGCAGCTATTTTGAAATAAGGTTGATGAAAAGAAAATGGGGAGGGGGGGGGCAGGGAGGAAAACACATCCTTCCTTACAATTTGCACATTCCAAAGAAAAATTAGCAGAAAACCTGCAAAGAGCTAAAAAGCAGGGAGGGGAAAGGCAGAGCCAGCTCCAGGGTCCAAAGTCCCAAAGCCCAAGCTGCCCTCCCTTGTGCTTCCCTGCAGCCATGTCAGGGCATAGCTCCCCAGCAGTCTCCCCTACATCACGATTTTACTGACAATCCCTTCTCAGTACAACTCCAGCAATGCCAGCACACACTAACCTAGACAGAACATTTCTTTAAAAATAATAATCACAACATTATCTAAGCCTGCCAAGCTCACATCTGCCCAGAACAGTGGGTAAAAGGCTGGCTGTCAGTAGGGCAATGCTTCCCCTCACTGCCAGCACGGCACTGCAGGCAGCTGCGAGGGCATATCTGACGAAGGCTGGGTTTGGTGGCATTTTCCTGGGGCTGTGGTGATGAAGAGGAAGAATTGTTGGTTCAAGAAAATGCCCACGAACACAGTACCTACGAGATCACGTGCTCCGACACCAGATCTGTCGGTAATCGTAGCTTACAGCAGTAAATTTAAAGGAGAACTACAGTTTCCCAAAAGCAATAAGGGAACTGTGGTCCTATATATTCCTTCCACGTTACCAGAAAGGCATCTATGCATAGGAATCACTGGACAGCCGTACCCAACTTTAAGACTGTTGCTCATACAAAGAGAAAGAAAAAGAAATACAAGAACCACTTAGTTTACTAGCTGTATCCAGCTTCCCATTTTTGCTGTTAAAGCCATCCAAAGGATTAAGTGCTTTCCCTTTTCTGCCAGACCCTGCACCGAAGCCTGCAACTGCTGTTGCCGCCATGGCAAAAAACAGGCAGTAAAAAAATCCCACAGGATGAATTCCTGGCAAGGGCGGTCGGATGGCAGAGGCTGGAGGTGGGAGAAACTCCTCTAAAGCAGTTCCAAGAGGAGGATGGCGGCACATGACACAAAGCCAAGCCGTAAACGCACCGTGTTGATTGTGCCACATTCTGTTAAGAGAGAGCCTATTTTTATGCTGTAAATATATCCCTAGCAGTGAAAATTAATAGCAAGCCAGCAGTGACACCCTGCTTCACATCTTCAGTCGCCGGCTGCCAGCACAATGCCTTCGCGCACCAGATGAAAATTAGTTTTTTCTACGTTCCACCCTAGCATCATCTCTTGAGCGGGTTTTTATGGGAAAAGCACACAGTGCTGGGAAACGCCCGAGCAGATGGGACAGCAGGCAGCGCTGGCTGAATAGGAAGCCTAATTCAGCACAGCTACAGTTGCCATAGTAATAAACATGCATTTTTCTAATCCCCCAGGCTACCTAGAGCATTAGACAGCACTAAGGCTGCTAATGGGAATGCAATTAGGTTGACATGGATATTCCTGAATTGAGGCTGACTGAGGCCTTCTATTCATTAAGAAAAGTGGTAAAGGAGTTACAAGTTCAGCTTTTTGACTGCATACTAATGAAGATTTCATTAAAGCCAGCAAAACAGAAGCAACCCAGAGCTACAGGAGGACGGCCATTGTGGCAGGTAACAGCACCAGGAAGTCCCGTGAAAGCAGGAACTTTCATCACCTCTCAGCAACACCTGCCGTTAACCGACGAATCTTTTCAAAGGATCAGAAAATAAACCAATTATCTAGAATACCAACCCTAAAGTCATCCTCTGGCACAAATCCACCTGCAAGGAAAACACCTTTTCCCCAGGGCACGCGCCACAGATACCTGTGCAGATCTGCACGTTAGGCAGGTTGGAGGCCTGATCTGCAGAGGTAGGCGTTCCCAACACTGAACCATTACTCCGGTACAAAGAAAGCACATTTGCTGGAAAACACATGCCCAGAAGCTTAAAACACTCCCTTTGGGTTGTGGGTAAAAGTCACACTGACTTCTCAAAGAGAAAGCTGAAATGAAACTGATGTTTTCTCAGCAGAAAAATGACAAAGCATGTGAGGAGCTTAGACCCATCTAGCAGACTGCATTGACAGGGAGAGCTGACGGAGGGGGGAGAAGGTTAATTTCCCATAACGCAAGGAGGATACACGGAGATGACAGGAGAATGACAGAGGAGAGAAGCAGCACACCTAAAAAGGACTGAGCTGCCTATTCTTAGCCTTGGGTTCAGCGACACATGGCTATCTGTATTATCTCAGCACAGAAGAATCCCTAGTGGGCTCAGGGTCGGGCTGCAAGGACGCTGCTCAATCGAACGGCGGCACAATGACCTCTACCTGTACCCGCAGCGGCATATAATCCTCACAGAGGTCGTCCCACAGCTCCTGCAGTTCAGAAATCTCCAGGGAAAGACTCAAAGGAGGTCTGGAAAAGGATTTTCTGTCTGCATTCAGGAAAGCAGAACCAGCACACACTAAGCCAGCAGAAGCGCTGCCATCTGCCAAGTCACGGCTGAGCTTGGGAGGGGGCAAGCTGGACTTCACAGGAATAGGTAGCCTGCTGCCTCGAGGGCTCTGAAGGGGTTTGTAGTCCAAAGCCTTGATCAAGCTGAGGGCCAGCTCCAGCCTGTTCCCGCTCAGCAAAGAGTTTGGGGTCATGCGGTCATCGGAGAAATCATCACATTTCCCATTTCCTTTCACCCCCTTATCTGTATCTTCATCCTTCTGCTGTGGAGGGCTTGCCTCCACGGTCGTGTCCAGTGACTCAACAGAGGACGCAGGCGTGCCTTCCTCCATGCTTTCCCCATCCACAGGCCCTCTAGCACTGGCAGACTCTGCTGCATCGCACACGGATGACTCCTCATTGCCCATGCTGGCCGACCACCGGCTGGACAGCCCACAGGAGATGCTTCGGGCCACCTTTCGTGGCACTTTGCAAATTGCTTCGTAGTCAGAATCAGCCACCCGCAGCGCAGCACAGCCACGGCAGCGCCGTGGACGGTTACTCACTCCCTCTGAAGCATGGCAGCTGTGTGGCTCCAAGCTGTGCTCTTCTTGATCTGTCCAATATTCATACCCAGAATACGCAAAGTCCTCCTGAAGGAGGGCAGCGTACCGTACATCAGGCAGGTTAGAAAGGTCCACGGTCCCATCCCCAGCTCTGTCGTCTGTGCTAGAGTCTTCGTTGTTCCTACAGTACATGCTTGCAATGCAGAACTTGAGGCGGTCTTTCTCCAGCAGCAGTTTCTGCAGGCGCTCGATGGAGAGGGCTTCGATGCGCGCGATGACAGTGTCGAACCTGTAGATGCGGTCCAGCATGAAGGCACACTTGCTGCAAGCGAACTCGGATTTGCCATCCCGGCACAGCTCCCTGCCCAGGACGTGGGAGAGCAGCACCTGGAGGTTCAGCTTGGTCGTCGTATGGAAGATCCATCGCCGCTGGTTGCCACACAGCTCCCGGGCGCAGATCCGGCAGGTTTCTTTCATTCTCCCTCCCGACCAGCACCCAAACTTACTTCTGGGGGTTCTCACAACACCCTCCTGAGGCCTCTACCGCTCACTCAGTGCATGTCCTGGAGCACGACTCCCTCAAGCCCTGAGCCCACCAGCACTTCTCAACCCACCAATGCCCTCTTTTTAGGAGGGTGACACGCTGGGACTCCTGATGCTACAGAAACATCCCACCCTACAACATCTCCTTCAGGTCTC
>NW_010566041.1:0-5026 GCF_000687285.1 Phaethon lepturus
CCGTGGGAGGTCGCGGGGGGACGTGGGGCTGGAAACGAGCAGTTCTTCTTTGCTACCTGTGGAAAGCAGAGGCACGAAGGAAAGGAAAGGGTGGACGCTGAGAAGGAGTTTCGGAAACACATGGGAACAATTCTAGGTCCTCTGGGAGTCCCCGGAGAATTAGTTGTTTGGCTGGAGGTGAATAATTAAGCATTCTGGTGTGGGCAGGTATATTAACGTCCCTCTGAAAGCTTTAGATCAATGATGGAAAGGAAAAAAACCAGAAGACATGCATAATAATAATTAAAAAAACCCACCAGAAACTTAGCTTGACGATGACATTACTGATTTTTTTATGACCTTCTCAAATAAACTCTGTAACAGTTGTAAATTTGGTATCGTTAACAGCTCATCCTTCAAATGTCAGGCAGAAACCGAGTCTGGGAAAAGGGATTGCTATGGGCAAAGCTGGGGGAGGAAAACCAAATTGGGTGATCCAAAGGTGAAGGGACCATCCTGGCTTGTTCCGAGCGCCTTGCTCAGAAACGCAGCTACACCGAGCCAGCCCCGGCGTGTCCGTCCCGGGTGGATCAATGGCTCATCCCAAAGGGCGCGGGCGGCGAGTTGCAGGATCATCCTCGTCGCGTCAGTCATTAAAACCCCAAACCCCCCCTGGGTGGGTGGGTTTTGTGGTGGTGGTGGTGGTCCTGTGGTCGCCCAAGGCTGCATCTCAGCAGCCCCCGGAGCGGGCGAAGGCTCATTTTAAATAGCCCTTTAAAGAGGGACCGGGCTGAGGGTCGGGGGGTGTTGCGGGAAGGCGAGCTGGCCTCCAGGGCAACCCCTTGTAGTAGCCTCAGAAGCCAACTCCGGGCGTTCCGGTGCGCTTTGCGGGGAGTTTTACACGTGGGCTCGCTCCCGCCACGTGCGGGTATGTGGGTTTTAAGAGGGTTTTACAGGTTGCGAGGAGAGGGGAAGGGAAAGCGTTTTGCATTGGTCAGAAACGCTGCGTCTTCTAGTGTAATATTCATGCTGTTAGCCCCAGGAATCAATGCTCATGAATTTATTAAGACCGGGAGGCTGCTATATTTGCAGGAATATGAAAGCAGTCCGTTCCTAACCAGAACGCAAACTGCAGCGTGTGAGTATGTACGGGGATACCGACTCTGTGTGTGCGTAATTTAATTTTCTGGTGTATAAAAAGGGGGCAGACGTGACCGTAGCCCCAGCGCTTCAATAACACTGTACAAATAGCGTGGGGATGTATTAAAAAGTCAGTGCCTCGGCGCCGGCGTCTGTGTGCGCACAGATTTGATGTGTGCAGACAGGGAGAGAGGGCTGCACTTGAGCATCCCTGTAGGTGTTTGCTGAGAAGGAAATGTGGGAGAAAACCACCGTATTTTGGCTGTTAATCACCCTCCTGCTATTCAAAATGAGGCTTTCTTTTGCTGGCGGTGTCTTCGAACCCAGAATGTCTGACCGTGCACGTGGTGAGGCTGCTCAGGTGTAAATTGGGACGGTACCGATGCGACCCAGTAAGTTGGGGCTGGTTTTGCACCACTCCACGTCCGGGCGGGTAGAAACGTTGCCGTGAGGCCTCTTCCGCTTGTGCAGTCACGGAAGCTAAAGGTAAACCAGCCCTGATGGATCCGTCTGTCTGTCTCGCTGGGGCAGATGAGGTGGTGTAGAGGAAAGGGAAGGTGTCTGGGGACGCTGGGGTATCTGCAGCCCCCTCCACCCCAGTACCATCCAAATCCTTTCACCAGCGAGGGCCCCCGACCCGAACAGCAGCTCTTCTTTCATTGCATAATTCAGGTACAAAGAGGGAGCAGAGAGTGAATTTTGTGGCAGGGGGGGGAAAGAGATTCTTAATCCGAAGCCCCCCTGCTCTAGCCGATCTGCCCCAAGCTGTGAATTTTGTTCTTCCCCCCAAAAAACCTCTAAATAATCTGGCTGCTTCTGCTAATACAGATGTCACCGACATGATGCTGTGGAGATGCTCTGGTTCCCCCCCGTTAGCGTGAGCGATGCACAAAATGAGTTCCTGTCTCTCTCCTTCACCCCAGCTCTCCTTCCTCGAGCAATACTATTGGCACTGCTCAGCAGCAGAGACAGGCACATAATGTTGTGTGGGGCTTTTTTTCCCCTTTCAATTCTGTGAAAGTAATTTATTCTTATTTGGGGAAAAAAGGATTTAAAAAAAGGAAATCATTTGGGATCGACTCAGTCTTTCATTTGACCCGAGGTTAAATGTTTGTTTCATTTTGGAATTAATTATCTCCTGCTCAAAAACTTCCTCGAGTCAATGTGTCAGCGGAGGGCTGGGGGGAGATGCCGTGGTGCGAAGAAAAAGCTGAAACCTCTCCAGACGGCGCGCGGGGTGCTCTGGGGAGAGGGACGGGGGTGCCGCCTGGACCGTGCTGGGGAGCTTTTTGCTTTGCCAACCACCTCCTTGGCGTTGCCCAGCCAGGCTCTCGTCTCTGCAGCTGGCCTGTGGTTGTCCCACGCCGAGGCAGGAGCACGGAGGACAAGCCCTGCTTGGTCCTGGGGGGTCCTGAGCCCCCCCGGGGGGGCAGAGGTAGCTCTGCAGAGCTCAGAGCGCAGCGCGGTAGGAAGGTCTCCATCGGGGCAGGTCTGTGAAATGGGCTGCTGGTACCTCCATGGCAGAGCACCGAGCTGCTCCGGGGCATTTTTCAATGCAAGATAAGAGGGGGGGTGTGTGTGAAATAATCTATTAAGAAGGAGAAATTATATGAAGGGACCGATAACTGCAAAAGCCCAACTGTAAAGGAGCGCCGGTCGAAGCCGTCGGACGAACGAGGTACGCCGAGACGTGCCCGGGAGGTGGGGAAGGACTGAGAGCAGCGGGGGGGAGATGTCCCACGGGTGGGCGACTGCCGGCGGCGAGGGGAATCCTCTGCCGCATCCCTCGCCCGGCCCCGGCCCTCCGGCCCGGGGAGGTTGCGATGCAGCTTTCGGCGGCGCGCTTGGACGCGTGCCTGCTTTTCATTCGGATGTAATGTACTGATTTACAGGGGAAGGGGGGGGACGGAAAAAGCAAACCCTCAGAAATTCAATTAAAGCTGTTCCCTCCTTTAGAGAGGGAAGGCTACTCGCTTTGAATGTGGGAAGTGTTCCTTTCTTCTGTAAATCAATTTGGTTTATAAAATGCAAAAGGGGAGAAAAAACCAGAGACAGGCCTGGTTGTGCATTATCAGCCCCCGGGTCCCTCACCTCCCGGCACCGCCGCTGGCTTTATCTCGCGCTCGCTCTCATCAGTCCTCCCCCTCCTCTTCTTTTTAATTTGTTGGGTTTTTTTCCCAAGCAGAATGGGCAGGATACCAGGTGTTGGGGTTGCCAATTCTCTTGTTCCTGTTAACAGCTTTCTGGCCATCAATATTTCATTCTCGGAGATGTTAATGGCTTTGAACCCCTTTCTTGGGTGCAGTCCAAGGAGAACCTGCCACCCTTTGCTCAGCTGCGCCGTGTGTCCGTGCTGGGACAGGCTTCATCACAGCTGCTCTGTTTGGGAGAGGAGAACAGGCACCAGCTCCTGTGCAGGCAGGAAGGCAAAAAACCCGAGCACCGGCTCTTCCAGCCTCTCCCACTGCCTGGAGGACACCCAGGCAGCAGCCCCTTCCCCAGCCCTGAGCACGGGGCGTAAGGCACAGCTCGGCGCAGTTCTCAGCGCTGTCTGCAGCGAGTGCAGCCCTGAAAACAATTAAAGCGAATTAGGTGTCAGTGCAAACAAATGATTTGGAGAACAGCGATGGCTGGGCTGTGTGTGCCCAGCTTTCGAGACGCCGCGTCTCTCCGCATGTTAAGATGGAGCTTGGCAGATGCCTGAGAGCATCCCACAGCCCCGTCGCCCCGTGCGGCTCAGAAGGTCGGAGCAGAGGGGACAGCCTGGGGAGCCAGAGCGGCCAGCGGTCCCCAGCCTGGGGCGAGGAGCGGCTGTGACCCCTCTTTTCCCCAGCAGAGAGGAGTAATCGCCCAGCCTGCATTAAGCAGCTACACAAGAGCAAGACCTAAATACTCTGGAGCGGTGTTTTGCAACGTGCATATACAGCACCCAATAAAGCAGGCGCTGACCTCGATTGAAGACTCTCAAAGCCACCGTGATATAAAAATTAATGAACTGGCCTGAGGAGAAGATGCTGTCATTTCAGGCTAGGATGAATTCCCTGTGTCACCACGGCAGTCTCCTGGCTTTTTCTTTCCAGGGATGAAAATCAGAGCCCGTGCCTGGCTGTCCTCGCTTGGCAGGGTCGGACCCTGCTGGCAGCGTAGCTTTTGCAAGGGATTATGACAGGCAGGGGCTGGGTGGCTGTGGGGAGAGAAGGGGAGGGGGAAAGAAAAAACAGAAGCTGCTCGAGCTTAACTGAGCCTCCATGCTGGAATTCTTACCCCAAATCTTCTAATTAATAGTCAGGATTAGCAGCTGCTGGGGTTGGGTCTTAGCCATCTAATCATAGCAGCACAGACTGGCTGTGCTCAGCATCCTGAGCACAAGACAGCCTTTCTAGACTACCAGATAAATAAGTTCGCAAATTAAACAACAACAAAAAAACATTAACATTTGGATGGAGCCGTTCCCTGCAGTTGTGCTGTTCGGAGAGAGGGGCTTTGCTGCTGCAGTGCAGTTCTTGCTAATAAACCTCTTCTTTGTACTCGGGATCTGGCTCCGATTCCCATAGTCTCCTTCCAGAACACCTCCAATCCCTCCCTGCGCTGCAGAGACGTTCCTCTGCCTGTGGGTGCTGCACCCAAAGCCACCCAGGGCCAAGCCCAGCCCGTTCCCACACCAGCGGCACCTCCTCGGGGTGCATCTCCCTCGCTTGACTGCCGGTGTGGACATACTCCGTCCAAAACAGCCAGGCTAGCCCTTCCCAACGCCTTCTGTCAGCGCTCTGGTTGCCTTCCCGAGCCTCCCAAATTTCTCACGGGAATGCAGCTAAAGATTGTGCGATAGGTGCCTGGTACCTGGGAACGGTCCGACTTCGGGGAGCCCCAGCTGAGACCTCCTTTCACCCTGATCTTGGCAGCTCCG
>NW_010566041.1:5057-9339 GCF_000687285.1 Phaethon lepturus
ACGCGGGAGCTGCCAAACCCCTCGGGACGTCGCTGGGCCGGGACATCCACCCTCTGCCAGCGCAGTTTCGGCCTCGGTGCCCCCAGCCCTTCTCCAGGAGCAGCCCCGTGTCCCCTGGGACCCACCATGAGCTCGGGGGGACGGGAGTGGGTGAGCTGCAGTCCAGCCTGCCGGCTGGTTGTAATAGCTTTTTGTGTCAGTGGATTTTTTTTTTCCCTTTAACAGCACTGCCTGCTCTTTTCTTGAATGTACAGTAGGAACAAAGGAGCTCAAGCTGTTTGTCTTCATTTCTCCCGCTGCCTTTCTTTCCATTCAATGCTTCTGCCTCGCGAGTGGTTTTCCGGGCACTGTGGGTGCGTGCACACATCTGAGGTGGGATGAGGTGCCTGGGTACCCTCCCGGGCTGCCAGCCCCGCCGATGAGGGGGTCCAAAGGGGGTCGGGGCTAAGGCAGGCAGCGTTTCAGGGTGTGTTTTGCTGCTCGTGGCATTCACGAAGCCAGCCAAACTTTGCTTCCTCGTGCATTTTCGAGTGCCGCCTTCTGCCAGCTGCCGATGTCAGCTCCGATGGGTATCCGCAACTTTTCTGCCTGTATGGGGTATTTTGAAAATCCCAGCTGTATCGGAAAATGCAGAGCTCCAAAGGGGGTTCTTCAGAGCAAAACACAGCTGAAATAATCAAATGCCACATTGTTCCTGTGCGGAATGGAAATAGGCTATAGCTTCACCCTAACTTTAAGGATTTATGAACTTTGCTGTAACCCCCTCACTGAGGGCGCAGGAGGCTTGAGAAACTTCCCGTGCCCATCAGTTCCCTGCAGTCTCACGTGTGGGGAGGGGGGATTCAGCAGCGGAGGCTCAGGTTTCATTTGTTTTAAAAATTAACGAGCTTCCAGCCGCAGAGGTCCCCCGGGAGCTGCACGTGGGGTTACTGGCAGTGCCGGTGCTGGTGGGACCGGGGGCTCGGACACGAGGGTCCCGGTGCTCCCCCGGTGCCCCGGCACAGATGAGCCGGAGACACTCCACAACTTCCAATTCTCTTTTATGGAGCTCCGAACTTGTTGCCATCTGCTCCCAAATGTTCAGTGCAAATCGGCGTTCGCTTTTATGGTTTTAATTAACCTAATAATAAGCCCTGCGTGCCAGGCGGGGGGGAGGCGGGCACTGGGGCTGCGCATGCGCCCTCCCAGCAGAAGCCTTTGGTTTCGGCACAAAACCTGTCTCTGAGCCCAAAATCGGGGGAAGCCACAAGGCAGTTGTGCAATAATTCATTACTGATGATTAATTGGCACTGTAGACCTATGTCAGCAGCTCTTGGTGGCGATTGCTGTCCCCTTTTGCAGCTCCCATCCCTCCCCGGCGAGGATATATCGTAACCGCATAGACCTTTCTCCTTGCTCCCTGTACGGGTCCAGCACATCCGGGCTCCCAAATCCCCGCAGGAACCCCGCAGTCGGTCCTGGGGCTCAAATAATTTCATGATATTCCTGTTGAAGGGGAATGCCAGCTCTGCTCACCCTGGCTCGAGCATCCCAGCCCTGGGACAGCTGGGTCTGCTCTGCCTTCAGGGAGAGTTTTAATTTCATGAGGTTTGCATTTCCTCGCTGGGCTGTAAAGATGTTTTATCTCAGAAAGGCTGCTCTTTTTTTTCTCTGTAAGCATAGGGGGAAAACAAAGCAAATGAAAACATGCCCTTTGGGTAGATAAACATACTTTTCTCTCCTGTTTTCTATGATGAATGTGTCGGAGAATGGGAGGAAAGAGAAACGGAGAGAAGGATGGTGGTTAGAAAAGTGTATGTGGATGTATGGGTAGATAAACAGACATTTTGTTTCCGATGTTGACTGGGGCACTAAGTGGATAAATAGATAAATCTCTGTTTCCTGTTTCCTATGGTGGCTGAGTCACGGAGGAGCGAGATGGGGAGATACTCCACGGTCACATACTCCCGGCTCCTCAAAAGCGTCATCGGTTTCTTGGCCGGTGTAAACTGCTTTTATTCTGGCATCACAGGATCTGGGCCATTATCTCTCTGTTAATTACTTTAAACTATCTTTTGCTGAGTTTCACCTTCTTTCTTTTCTGCTATTTATCCTGCCTTGCATCATCCGCAATAATACCTCTGCTGTCTTCCCTCGTCTCTCGCTTGGTCCCGGCGGGACGGTGGTGGGTTTGTGTGTGAGAGAACGAAGGAGCAAGTTGTTTTCTTTTATCTCCTTCCCGTTCCGTATTATCGCTCCCCATGCCGCCTCCTGAAGTGTGATATAATTGCCTCTGAAAGCACTGCCTGCCTGTCATATCTTATTGCTTGGGTAGGGTATCAACAAAATGCAAAACTGCCACAATTTAAAAGCATTCAGTGTCTTTTATACGTTTCCACCCTGTTAGAAACATATTTAATAAAGTTTTGACATGGGGAAAGAGGCCCAGTAAGTGATGATAAAATTCCGAACAGCAGTGGTGCACCAAAGGGGACATGTTAAAATTAATGAATAAATGGGCTGATTTCCACTGAAAAGGTGATTGTAAATAAGCATCAACAAAAATAAAAATCAAAAAACCAGAGGGCAGGTGCTGTATATCCTCATATATACATATCCTGATATTTATCTCTGTGGCAGCAGAGATAAATCGGGCACAAAGACAGACCCTAGCAAAGGCTGACGGAAAATTAAAAGAGGATTAGGAGAGGAATTTCACCAAAACCTCAAGGAAAAGTGAGAACTGACCTTTTACCGGAACTTTCTGAGCCAAGCCCAAAAGGCTTGGAGAAACACGGGTCCCAGACAGCTACCTTAACCACAAACGCGTCTGCCACCCCCCTCTGTAGGAGCGGGGCGGTTTGCCCGGGGACCGTCGCGTTGGGCACCCATCGCACCCAGGCAGGCGGGCATGCCGCGCGGGCGAGGAGCCGGGCAGCAGCCTAAAGCAAGGACGCGACGCAGAGTATTTATGAGAAATACAAAGATAGGCAGGAAAACACCGTGTCTTTTCTCTGACGGTTCACCCAGCAAATAAGCTGAATTCATTGACAAATTGTTTGCTACGAATAGTTCACGGCGCCTGAGGCTTCAGTCGTCCACCAGCTCCTCACCAGGGAGAAGTATGTGCGGTTGCCTGCTAATTCTAGCCCTTCGTTCGGTCAAACCCATCAGATTAATTAGCAGCACCCCTGTGCCGCTAATTAAACTTCCAGTTTCCAGCCTGTCCGAATCTTTGGGATACGGCTGCTCTACCTTAAGTTCCCCTTTTTTCTCTTTTTTTGTGCTCGCAGAAGATGCTGCTGTATCTTGGTGGTTGCAAAGATATTTAAAGATGGCAGCGGAGGCATTAAAGCCCTGTTAGACTCTCCAGCCTAACCTCCCGCGGGTCGGGGATGGGATCCTCCCATGGACGATGTAGCTCATATTAAACGGGTGCTATATTTAATCTGACAACAAATCATCAGGCACAACGAGGGAAGGAGAAAACTGCTCCTGCAGTGATTTCATTTGCCTGGAGCATTCAGTGCAGGGTGAATACCAGGGAAGACATTAAAGAAAAACAAACACTTGTTTCCAAATATCCTTAAGAGCTCCACTTGGTGGCTGGTTATTCAGGAGCCTTAACGCTCGAGCACCCTCCGTAATGCTCCACGCTTGGGCGCGCTTGCTGGCTGCAGTTACCTGTCTAGCCCTTAAGTAAGAGGTCAGCAATACTGTCTTACAGCCAATTAGTCAGCGAAACCCAAATGAGCAAACCAGCACTCGCTTCTTCCCGGCAGGCTGGAAATGCTAAGCCAAGAGGGTTGTGTGCGTTTGGTTTTTGGTTTTTTTCCTTGCAATGATCTGGCACGGTTTTCCCTTTGCAGGTAATACGGGGGGAAAAGGCAAAGCGGCACGAGCCGCGCACGTGCCGCGCGTCCTCCCGCCTCCCTCTAGCGAGGAGGCGACGCACAGGAATTAATTTTCAGGTTTGTTTTAAGTCAAAGCAACTTCACTTAAGTCAGCAAGATGACGTGATGTATGTTCGGTGTAAACTAAACGATTTTAAATCTTAGTCTGAGCTGGTCAGGCAGAACTGCCCCAACGCTTGCGAGCAAACCGAGCCGAACCCACGTCGAACAAGCAAACGTCATTCACCGTTCCCAACGAGTACGGCGATGCAGTAAGGCTGTTGTTGCCCTTAATGCTACCTGACATTTAATTAACTTCCAAACAACCGCCTTGCATCCCGTTCCGGGAAGCGGCTGCGTAGGAAAGAATCACAGAACAGAGTCACAGAATCGCTAAGGTTGGAAAAGAC
>NW_010566042.1:0-283 GCF_000687285.1 Phaethon lepturus
CGGGGTGCAGGTCTGGGTGCAGGCAGCAGGTACAGGACAGGGCTTGGGGTTCAGGGAGCGGGTGCAGGTTGGGGTCTGGGTGCAGATTGGGGTCTGGGTGCAGGTTGGGGTCTGGGTGCAGGACAGGGTCTGGGTGCAGGACAGGGCTCGGGGTGCAGGCAGCGGGTGCTCACGTGCATGATGTGGGTGCTCTGGTTGAAGACGCCCATATAGGACTTGAGGACGTCCCGGTGGAAGGTGGGTGTCAGCAGGCGCCAGTGCCGAGCCCACTTCTGCCCGCGGC
>NW_010566042.1:299-617 GCF_000687285.1 Phaethon lepturus
GACACCTGGCTCCACCCATGGGACACCCATGGGTGCTGCCCCGCCACCCCCGAGCACCCACTCACCCAGCCAGGGCTTGAGGAAGCCGTAGAAGAGCTGGTCCTTGGGGGCAGTGAAGGCTGGAGAGAGGGGAGCGGGGGGCAGTGAGGGGTGCCACCAGGGGCTTGCAAGGAGGGTGGGGTCCCTAGGGAGAAGGGACCCCCTGTCTGCACCCGTAGCCAACACAGGATGGGGTTTTGGGTACAACCAGGCCACCGGGCTGGCCATGGTGACAACTTTGGGTGGCCCTGGGGACCTTCAAGGACAGGCTGGGGGACC
>NW_010566043.1:0-1200 GCF_000687285.1 Phaethon lepturus
TCATCTTGTGCTTCACGCACACCATGCACTTATTCCACTACCGTGTAATTTTATCATATTTTATTATTAAATAAACATGCCAGAAAATACACTTCTTGCGTGTGGGGGAGGATGAAAAGGTTTGGTAATTAAAACTTCTATCCATCAACGCTTAACTCCAAGAGATAATTGTGTTGCTTCTGCAGATGTATACTTCGCGTTGAATCACCCAGTTTTGTGTTAAAATTGGAACCGGCGCTTGCGTGCGTGTGTGCGCGGAGCCGGGATGCGCCATGGGCTGTGCGGGATCCCGGCGGGCGCGTGCCGGGGGGTCGGCTTTTCGCCTCGGTGATGCTGGTTTATGGGGTGGGCGAGTCCCTGCCATCGCAGGGCAGCTTTATAACCGCTTTGGTTTTAACCGGTTAATCCAAAAGCTGCAGCGATGCGCCCCTCGGGTGGCTCTGTTGTAAAGAAATAGAGTTTTGGGTTTGGGGTTGTTTGGCTTTGTAATTCAAACTGCATTGTCGAAGCAGATGAATCTGTCAAAAATAACCTAATTTTTTTTTATTTTGTTTTTTTCCCCCTGCTCCATGTTTGGGATTTTTCCTGGGATGCTCTGGCTGCCGCCTGCGCCGTCCTGCGTGCCGGCATCGGGCGCTCGGGGTTTAAGAGCCTTAGCTGGGGTGACACGAGAGAAAAGGCTGCAAAGCTCAGCCCTCCCCTCATTTAAACTCCCTTTGAGTTTGATTTTTGAGGACACCCCTCAGGAAGTGCTGCCCCCACAAAATGCGGAGCCAGATGCCAAAGCCTGTCCGGGCTTTCAAAGTCAGGTTCAACGCCACGGTCGATGGCAGATCAATGAGCCCCGAGGTGAGGTGTCACACTTATCGTGTCTCTCGCCGTCCCCAGGACCTGCCTTGACTTTTTCAAAAGAAATTAGTGGTATTTTAGGTGGGCGGGAGGGTTTGTGGCAGGAGGCAGGCTCCTCTGGATGCTCCCGGCACTCACGCCTTGAAAATTGAATTTGTGGGGTCTGAAGTCACGTCTAAAGGGGGACCTGGGCACGGCTCCCCCGGCTCCTCTGCGTGCTGCGGCACCCAGCTCCGTGGTGGGTGGGCACCCAGAGGCAAAAACATCCCTCCTGCCTGCGCCGGCTGTCGCGAGGAGCGAACGCGGCTGGACGGGGACGCTGTGCGAAGCCGGGCACGCTCCCGCCCCGGC
>NW_010566044.1:0-4260 GCF_000687285.1 Phaethon lepturus
CACCCAGCAAGCTAGAGAGAATATTACCTTTAATTTCATGCTTAGCACTTGAGGAGAGATTTGTCTCATTCATAGGTATCTTTACAGTAGATGCACACATCTGAGGGATAGCCTAGGTTTCCTTTATAATCATTCCAAGGAAACAGTGTAGTAAGAATGGGCTTCTGACATATTTTAGATGTCTTTACAATAAGAGGAACCACCTTGAGGTTTCCTATAGCTTTTCATTGACTAACTCACTGATGAGGTTAGCTACTTCATATGTAAACATTTATATTATTGAAATCTAAAATTAGATTAGCTAATGAGATATTATCACATTAATATCAATATATATAAAAACGATGATATATTAATATTATCAAGTGATTAGATAAATCACTTAATGTCTGATTAAAAAAAAAAATCTGCACCCCAATAGTTGAATATTTCCTGTGAGTACATTATATTGTTTTCTGATACAACATAGAAAGTGTCTAGGCAGCTTGCCTCAGAAAAACACAATGCCTTTTAATCTTAATTGTTTGTCAACCCCGTATTAGAAGATGTAGCGCAGTGTAGTTTTACATGCAGACAACATATCACCTATACACTGCTTAGATAATACCACCTACTTAGCTATGTGTTATTTTGGTTTTAAATGAAAGTGGAAGAATACTGAAAACAATATTTTCAGAATGATATATTTTCCAGAGAGCAAAGAAAAACAATATGAATTTTTTATTTGTAGTAGCAGAGAAGGCCTCTTAGGTCATTAACTCCATTTCATTTAAACTTGTATATAAAGATACAGGATCTACTTTTAAATTATCAAGAGATGAACTGTTTTCATTGCTCCTAACAGAAAATTGTTTCGAAACCTCACTCATCTGAGGAACAGAAAATTTAAGAAATCATAAATAATTTAAGTTTTTTATTAGTTATTGATTTTTCTCATTTAAAAAAAAAAGTGGTCTTTGGTTCTTTCCAAACTCCTGTTACACATCAGCTTTCCTTTTCCTGTTTTAAATGAAGACCTGGGAAATTTTGTACATATATATGTATGCGTGTGTGTATATATGAGAATGTAATTTTAGAACATGAATGTTTAATTTGAAAAATAGAGTCCTTTTAAATTGCAAACTATTCGTAATTAAAGTTATGAATTTAGATGTAAATATGATTCTTTTGGCTTAATTTTGTTGGGATGTTGAGGAGGAGAGAGACAGAAGAAAAGGGAAAAAAATGTGAAAAAGAATTAAAAATGTTTGCTTTTTTTTAAATTTGTTATAACATTAATAAAATTATTATATTAACATTATAAGTTTCATCAACTTCACAACAGTCTGACAATTGCATTCAGTTTATGCCTTGGTATTACACTAAGATTAAATGCTTTATTTTCCTTTTTATCTCTTGTTTCAGAAAGATCTTGATATGTGCTGTGGACATTTTTTATTATGACTCTTCTTTAAAATACTACTGTACATAAGTTCTTTTTGAAATTCACAGACTGTCTTGTGTGACCCACAAAATTATAAAATAACACTACGGGCCCAAAACATCACAGATATTTTCCAGTCTTTGTATTCAGTTATGTAAGCCCAAAAGTATATCAAGTTTTCAGCTTTGATTTTTTTTTTTTTACATTATCAATTAAATTGTCCATGAACTTGTATAAAATTTGACTATACTTTTGTGTTTTATCTTTTTTGGAAGTGCATTTCAGGTAGCTGTTATGCAAGCCAATACTACAATAACAGATCTTAAATTTCTAATCAATATTATCCCTTAACTTATGAATTTTCCAAATACCTCTAAATCTTTTCAAAATCTTTGGTGTAGAAGTAGGAATTCAGCAGCTGCAAGCCTTAAATTACATGCTGAAGCTATGTGCTCTCTCCAAGCTGAATGGAGAATTTTCTGTGGTCACTACATGCAACAGTATAACTCTTAATTTGTCCAATGTGCTCTTCTATTCTACAGTGCCTCTAAGTATATTGCTATTATACTGGTTTTAGGGCATCTGTTACCATAGTGATATGCAATGTGTGTCTAGCTGTCTATTTTTCTGTCATGGTAATAAAGATACAGAAAAAATCTCTGCTTAAAGTACTTCCAAATTTTCTCTGCATTGCATAAAATCCTTGGTTCAGGTGATAGCTTAAAATTGCTGATCTTTGGCTTCCCCATTCCTGGGGTAATTTGACTGAGTTTTCTCTAGGCAATTGGGTTACTTGAAACACTAACCTCTATACCAAAGATGCTGCGAAGTCCTCCTTGCGGTTCTGTGAATTACAGACATTCCTTATACCAGCAGCTCTTTGTGCAGAAGGGAGTTCATAATACCCATCAGATTCTTTTACATCCATGACAGATGCAAGAAAATACAAGAAAACTCAGCTGTTACAATGTTAACACATAGCACTATTCAATGGGCCAAATTCAGCTCTATCAAAAGTAACACAGACTCTGTCCAAATAATACCCGTCAGATTCTTTTACATCCATGACAGATGCAGAAAATACAAGAAAACTCAGCTGTTAAAATGTTAACACATAGCACTATTCAATGGGCCAAATTCAGCTCTACCAAAAGTAACACAGACTCTGTCCAAGATTGTAGATTTTCATGAAGGTTTCATTCTTCTTTATAGTTATAGCTAGATAAATCCTTACACGAAGGTGCAATTACCCTTCCAAAAGAATGAGAATTTCTGTAAGTTTCAGTAATGAAGAACTTAGTTCATTTTAGACTGATAGACAACATTTTTGAAAAGTAAAAATAACATGAAGGGTAAGAAATATCTAGGAGGAAAAACTTTTCACACCAAAAGTTTACAAAATAATAAAAATGAAAACCTCATTCACCTGCTGTGTATCTTAGTATTATTATAAAACCTGATATCCTTAAATAAAATATATTTTTTTTGTGACATGAAAGTATTTTATAGATTCAGAGATTTACTAGCAGACTAATTTAGAATTAAGAACTTGGAAAATAGGATGGAAACTACAGATTCATGCTTGTCTGAGATTCATAACTGATCACAAGCAAAACAAGAATACAATATGAACACAGTCCACTACTGATACAGGATAATCACATTTTCTTTGTAGAAATGTAGCTCTCAACGAACTAAAATATTCTCATAAATTGTGAAAACTTGTGTCTGACAAAGGTGTTAGTATCTGAAATGATATGGCATATACAGAGGAGGCATAGCACTTTGGCAAGCTGAATCCAGATTTTTTTCCAGATGTTAGTCAATTCTTTTCTACTTTTAATCTTAGAGAAAAGAAGGGCAAGTTAAATTTATCTTACAACTGAAATTGTAACTATACATGCAGGCATACCCAAAATAGCACAAACGGAGGTGTTTTGATTAGAAGCAACAGTGAAAATACAGGAAAATGTTCAATAGGGAGAAGACTAGGAGAATAAGGTGAGAAAATATAATTATAAAAACAGTATAAAAAGTACCTAAATAAACCTCTCGGTCTCAGGAATTACAATTGAACTAAGGTTGCTTGCCTTGTGCTTATTGTCAAGTGGTGAAGTGCATACTACAAGACCAACTGTACTTTAGAATAACATGTTAGCACACTTCTAGAACAGCATAGTCTTCTTAAATTATCTTTCAAAGAAAGTGATCATATTTACAGAGCTAAGTTAGTTAACTACATAACAAAAAACAAAAATAAAGTCCTTCAGGTAATACTTTATAGACAAATAATAGAAGAGAAGAGATTTTCATAGGGTTTCTTCAAATGGATGAAAGAGTCAGGATGCAGAAATAATAAAACATTCACTTAAAAATTACACATAGTCTGGACATCAAACTTATTTATTTTGCACAAATTTACAAAGTAAATCTGAATTTAAGCATCTGAACTGGGACTAAAAGTGGGAAATGCTCAAACCCAAAAGTGTATTTTAAAATGCTCATTTTACCCTGTACCCATATAAATTCATAGTACCATGAATTTTTTTTTTAAACTGTTTTACCAAGTAAGATTTTTAACACTGTCTGTCATAACATTCTCACAGACAAACTGATGAAGTTCAGACTAAATATCTGGACAGTGAAGTGGACTGAAAACTGGCTGAACTGTTGGGTGATGCCTGATACAAAATCCAGCTGGACATCAGTCACCAACAGTGTGTGTCAGGGGTTGATATTAGGGACAATACTGTTAAACATCTGCATTAATGACCTAGATGATGGCACAAGATGCAGACCCTCAACAAGTTTGCAGATTATGTAAAACTAGGAAGAGC